>NC_136487.1:154289664-154302164 GCF_053919585.1 Euprymna scolopes | reverse complement strand
TATAAAAGTTCGAGTCTGTAGCCTTAAAATTGACAGAGTTATTGCGTAAGGAAATGTACACAGACACACAGACACACAGACACACAGACAGACAAACATACACGTTCACTTTTATATATATATATATATATATATATATATATATATATATATATATATATATATACTAGCATTTCAGCCAGGGGTTGCCCGCGTGTTTGGAGGTGTATGTTGAGCAAAAAAAAAAGAAAAAAAAACGGTCAATTTTTTTAACTTTGACCTCTATCATGGACCCCTTAACATTTCTTGTTTTGGGCTCAAATCAAGTTATTAAGTTAGATCCATGTCCAAGGAACCTATATCTAAAATTTCAAGTTTTTAGACCGAAAAATGTCGGAGAAGTTTGGTAGAGTTCTCAAAAGTCAAATCGTTGAACTTTGACCCCTTGACAGCCATATTTCTGGCCGAAGACGGATCACAAATATTTTCCCAAATCTCAGTACCCTAAATATCAAATTTCGAATCTGTAGACTGAAAATTGACAAAGTTATTGCGTAGGAAAATACACACACACACACACACACACACACACGTCCACTTTTATATATATACTAGCATTTCAGTCCGGTGTTCCCCGGGTGTTTGGATGTGTGTGCTGAGCAAAAAAAAAAAAAAAGTGGTATTAGAAAGGCAGACTCGAACCCGTACTGCGAAGGACGATAAGAACGGGGAAAAAACTTGACTTCTTTGTCGTTACGACCACCGCCAAACGTGAAGTGACATAGGTTTTAATTAAGGCTAGACAATAGAATGGAGAGGATGACTTTCAAAAATATCGGCGAAAAAAGCATCACCACCCCTGTAGGAAAACCCCCAGTTGAAGGTCAAGATATAAATGAAAGGTCGACCTACAAAACGATACTGATCTTGTAAAACTGCGTCGCCTCTGTCGAAAGTTTTAGGCATACATGCAAACATACATACACACATTTATATATCGGTAACTTTTCGACCCAAACCCATTAAAAAGCTTGCCTTATCTCTGAATACCCTTTATGTAAAAATTCAAATGTTTAGACCAGAAAGTGTCTGAGTAATTTGGTAGAAACCGCAGAGGTCAAACTTTATTTTAAATTTTACCCCTATTATGACCCCTTAACATTTATTGTTTGAGGCTCAAATCAAGTTATGAAGTTAGATCCATGTCCAAGGAACCTATATCTAAAATTGACGGAGGAGTTTGGTAGAGTTCTCAAAGGTCTAATCGTTGAACTTGACCCCTAATAGCCAAATGTATGGCCGAAAACCGATCACATCGATTTTTCCAAATCTCAGTACTCTGTATATCAAATTTCGAGTCTGTAGGTTTAAAATTATTGCGTAATAAAATGTACACAAACACACACACACACACACACACGCAGAGGCACTTTCCCTATTATAGATATACTAGCATGGGTGCCTGGCGTTGCCCGGGTGTTTGCAGATATATGCTGAGCAAAAAAAAAAAAACGGTAATTTTTTTGAATTTGACCCCTATTATGACCCCCTTAACATTTCTTGTTTTGGGTTCACATCAAGTTATTAAGGTAGATCAATGTCCAAGGAACATATATCTAAAATTTCAAGCGTGTAAACCCAAAATTGTCGGAGGAGTTTGGCAGAGTTCTCAAAGATCAAATCGTTGAACTTTGACCCTTTTTAGCCATATTTGTCGAACTTTAAAACGATACAGATCTTGTAAAATCCGTCACCTCTATTGAAAGTTTAAGGCAGATATGAAAACAGATATATACATACCTACATTTATATATTGGTAACGAAAAATTTTCGACCCAAACTGATGAAAAAGCTTGCCCTATCTCTGAACACGCTTTATGTAAAATTTCAAATATTTAGACCAGAAATTGTCTGAGTAATTAGGAAGAGACCGCAGGGGTAAATTTTTTAAAAAACTTTGACCCCTATTATGACCCCTTAAAATTTATTGTTTTGGGCTCAAATCAAGTTATTAAGTTAAATCCATGTTCAAGGAACATATATCAAAAATTTCAATTGTGTAGACCCAAAATTGTCGGAGGAGTTTGGTAGAGTTCTCAAAGTCGAATCGTTGAACTTTGACCCCTTAACAGCGAAATTTCTACCCGAAAACCAATCATATCGATTTTTTCAAATCTCAGTATCCTGTATATCAAATTTCGAGTCTGTAGACTAAAAATTGACATAGTTATTGCGTAGGGAAATATACACAGACAGACACACACACACACACACGTTCACTTATATATATACACACACATATATATATATATATATATATATATAAAGATAGATAGATTAAACAAAAATATATACGTATACATAAACATATATGGAAACAATTTTTTGTTTACGGTAAACTTTTTACGCAAATATTATCCAAGCATAAATCATGTAGAATATCTACATGAATATAATCACACGTAATAGTTAACAAAAGATGATCATCCATCAAAAAACCGAAAAAAAATAAAAGAAATGTTTAAAAGAATATGCAAATTAGCTAAATCTTTTACAATTTCAGAACCCATATATAAGAAAATTGTATTTTCTTTTTAAATAAACAGAAAAGAGGGGGTTTAATATGAATACCAATTAACACAAAATTTATAGGAGTATATACATATATATATATATATATATATATATATATATATATATATATATATATTGCGCACCTCCTGCCACAAAAATGTCACGCGCAGCCACCCCTACATGGGTATCCATAGTCTGTCAAAGACTGAAGGAGCCTGTTTTAAATATATATATATATATATATATATATATATATATATATATATATATATATATATATATTAGTCCTCGCGCGAAAGCACAGGACACAAAATGTTTTAAATAATAATAATAATAATAATAATAATAATAATAATAATAGAATAATAATAACAACAACAAAGTCTTTCGCTAGCGAGGACTACTATTGAGCGTAACCAATTATACACTCCTTTTGAAATTTTCATCTCTATTTTTTTCGTTATCTACTGAATATTTTTGATGAAACCTATATCAAATATGTTCCTTATTAAATTGTAAAGATTTTCTATTCTGAAAGAAGTTTTAAAATAATTAATCTAAAAAGTTATTTTAAAGTTTTTGTTAAAAAAATTCAGATTTTCTTATTATTCAGACATGTATGACAAAGAGAGAGTTGCAAAAAAGAGTTGTGGAGTGAGGAGAATTACAAACTGAAACAGAGAGAATATTCAGACCTGTAATAATACAAAGAGGGGGTTGCAAAAATGAGTTGTGGTGTGAGGAGAAATACAAATATGAAATAGAGAGCTGGAGAGTTTTTATAAATACATACAAAATCACATTGATCTTTTTTTAAATCCAAATTAATAAATTAAATAAAATATAATATTAAAAAGATAGGATATGTAAGTGTGTATGTATATATATAAATGTTTAAGAAGTATATTTTATAAGTGAAATATTTATACGGAAGGCTTTAATTAGTATTTATACAAGTTAGAAAAGCATTTCATCCAAGGCATGAAAATTGTTAAACAAAATGTTTTTACTATAGGCTTTAAAAATAAAGGTACAAGATTCAATTTGAAATTTATTTATCTTCAAAGTGCACTTTTATACATTTTACAAAGTAAGGTATTAAATTTGCATATACTAATAATTAAAGCCTTCCGTATAAATATTTCACTTATAAAATATACTTCTTACACACACTTATATACATATATATATATATGCATATACACACACATTTATATATTATTTTAAAAATATAATTATCTACTGACACGTGTTTCGTCGTCTATGACTCCTCAGTGGCTGAATCTCTCTTTCTCTCACCTCTCTCTCTCTCTCTCTCTCTCTCTCTCTCTCTATATATATATATATATATATATATATATATATATATATATATATATATATATATATATATATATACGATACAATCACGTTGACATACCGGTTCTCGCCAGATCAATTAAGTTAAGCAACGTTGAGCCTGGACAGTACCAGATGGGTGATTATTTGGGAAGTCTAGGAATTCTATGTACCGCGCCGAGTCGTAGAAATTTATGGGCTGGTATCTGGATATTCTGTCTTGTGGCAGTTATTTGCACCAACGGAGGCAAGCAGTAATACTACAAAGTGTGGATGGTTCTACACAAAGCCTACATTATAAACAAATTATCTGTGTGGATTTCCAAGCAACCTAATTGTTATGGCGGAATCTTATACGTCGAAATCGACGGGAGAGTCCATTATATATATATATATATATATATATATATATATATATATATATATATATATATATATATATATATACACTAGCAAAAGTATGCGTCGTTGTCTGGGTTCAAAAACAGCCTACGGGTTGTAAAGAGATAGCTTCGAATTTGGGGTTATCAAAACAAAAGTAAAATAAGATGAAGTAAAAATAAAATAGATAAACCCCATAATTTATTATACCATACCTGTTCACACTGAAACACTTATCACAATATTCTGTCGATCTATATTAAAAAACCTTGTTAAACTTTGTGGCATATTTCCATTCTATGGAGGTCAGGCGCGAACGAACACCCCATAATTTTATTATACCATACTTCTTCAAACTGAAACATAATTATCAAAGTATACTTACGCAGATAGATATGAAAAGTCTTTATTAAAGTTTGTGCCTACGTCCATTCTATGGAGGCCAGACGCGACCGCAGACCCCACAATTTTATTATACCATCCCTATTTAAGTTAAAACATCCTTATCACATTATTATTATGTACATCTATATCAAAAACACTTGTAACCGTTTTTTTTTAATTTTTGAATTGTTTATTTCAATATTTTGTGGACCAGGCGCGAAATCAAACATACCCATTCTTGTGTCTCGATACATCTTCTATCATTATATGTAACCAGTTTTTTAAAATAGTCAACCATATAGGAGCCTATTCGTGACTAGACACACATACACATACACGCAACAGACATTCAGCTTTATATTATAGATATATATATTTAGATACATACATGTACGTATCCATATGCCAATACATAATCTCTACACGCTTACAATGTCGAAACATAGATAGCATATGCTTTATCCAGACGTATATATATATATATATATATATATATATATATATATATATATGTGTGTGTGTGTGTGTGTGTGTGTGTGTGTGTGTGTGTGTGTGTGTGTGTGTGCGTGTGTGTTTGTTTGTATGTATACTCCTGTGAACACATACACTCATATATAATATAAATATAAATACACATTATATATATGTATTCACATATATCATAATATATATATGTGTTCATAAACTACATTTACCATCCAAATGAATGCATTGACGATGATGCGTATGACTTTTAGAAGGCGAATCATTAAAAGGTATTTATATTTTTGTTAAAAATATTTAAAATTTACACTCTCTTAACCTGACCCTTCAACCAGATTGTTTCTTACTTTATTTTTATTTTTCTTACTTTGTTTAGCAACATCAAAAAGTAACCATTTTCCTTTATATTTAAATATTTTCCTTTATATTTTAAATATTTTCCAGCTACATCTTGCTTACTTAAAGAATGTTGGGTTTATTTTTGGTGTATTTAGAAAAAAAACCACCCAATATTTTTGCTGGTGAGACTTTGTTTCAAAAAACTATATGATTAAATTATTGTCCAAGACTCAATGTCTATCACAATAAAAACATCGTTTCCGAAACGATCGTACAATTTATTGATTTTGTTTGTTCTTTCTTACGAAACCGATTTTTAATTTTTTATTTTAATTATAATATATAAATCATCTTACTTAATATTCAAATTTATCTAGGATATATATGCCTATAGAGCTTATTATATACCTACATTACAACGAGCACTGTTTTCTTTTCTTTTATTTTAATTGTATTAATGAATTTACTAATACATTGAAATATACTCTGCTCTTTAGACTCTTTTTCTAATCCCCTAAGTATATATATATATATATATATATATATATATATATATATATATGTGTGTGTGTGTGTGTGTGTGTGTGTGTGTGTGTGTGTCTGTATAATGTGCCCACTTACACAAACATGAATGGAAAAAATAGTGATTATGAGTTTCAGTAGTGCCTTTATACTATTATGTGTAGGATTATAGGATTATGTGTAATTTAAATTATATTATATGTTCACATATTTGTATAAAAATGCTAACTAATTAAACAGTGAGGATTTTAAGTATATGGGAAACTAAAATACTATAAAGGATAAATAATATGTATACAGCAGAAATATACATACACACATACTTACATAAACACATATACGTATATTGACATATATAGACATGTATCTATATGGACATATATATATATATATATATATATATATATATATATATATATATATATATATACGAGTGCCACTTCTTCAGACACTTAAAATCCATGAGCACAAAAATGACTTCTTTTGTTTTTTTAATCCTTCCAGTGAATTCACACACTGAAGCAGGCATAACACTGAAGACTGTCATTGAGATCAATTATTATATGCATCCAGCATTTCAAGCCTCCACGCGTCACAAATTTTCCATCGCCGCAGGACCATTTTAATAGACAAATGCCTGAGGGAGTATCTATACACAGATGAGGTTACAGAGTCTTAGCTTTGTACGACAGCTAAGTCTCTCTCTCTCTCTCTCTCTCTCTCTCTCTCTCTCTCTCTCTCTCTCTCTCTCTCGGTTCAAAATGTTGAGATCCAGCAACAAGCAAGAGCAAGATAACCAACAACAAGTTAAGTGCAGACCAGCTTAATGCGGGTACTGGTTTCCCGCTTTATGGTTTTTTAAATCAGTTATTTGCTTCTCCTAGAAAGGTTGCCTTCACCATGGCTTACGGGAATCCTGTCCACCACAACACACACATACATACACACAAATATATATATATATATATATATATATATATATATATATATATATATATATATATATATATATATATATGCACACATATACATGCATACATACATACACACATATACAAGCATACATATATACACACATATACACGCATACATATATACACACATATACACGTATACATATACTTACATCTATCCATATATCTTTAAAAATGAGAATATGTATGTGAGAGGATACTACACAACCGATATACTCAACGGATTATTGATCTTAAAATTTTGTATATAAGATATTCAGATATGTGGACTCATTGCCTTTAGGTTTTGGTTTCGATCTCAGCTCGACTAATTTTTGTACCTACAAGAAGTGAATTGTTTAAAAAAAAACATAATACTAGCATGAACATGTCTCAGTTTATTTTCGGTTAATACCGGGCATCCCCAGGTACATCTGTATATATATAAATTCATTGCTTTCTAAACAAATTAAGATAATTAAAACAGATGAAAATTCGATCGCATGTAAGCGTTGTGGTATTTCGAGACTAATCTTAAATAATAGAATACTATAAGCCTGATCTGTCATGATTTTATTTATTATTTATAGTAAAACTTAAAACAAATGTTTTATAAAGTTTGGCATTTGATTTCTATTAGAATCGATATAAAACTGCATGAAGTAATATTTTCAAATTATCGCAATTGTTTGCACTGGAAAATAACTTCACTTTTGAAGTTTATAATATTATTTTGTTATTAACATTAAATACCTAAAGCGGCTTTTTACTCTTTTTTATCTTTTCTATTTCTTATTGATCCGAAAAAATTAAACTTACTTGCAACCTTTATCACTTATCTCTTATATATATATATATATATATATATATATATATATATATATATATATATATATATATATATAAGTCATCGTGATGTTTGAGAAATCGATCGTAATGTCATCGTGGAAAATTGAAAGCTGTTGCAGGATCAGACAAAAAGGAATCGATTTGTGATCGATCTACCGGCCAATCAAACAACAGGGAACCATATTTCTCGTGCGATCACCTCATACAGAAGGCTAAACGTATCCACTGCATTCAACCTACACGCAAACCATATTCATTTCTAAACTATTTTGCCAATCTAGTTAAAGTCATCGATATTTTCTACGAAAAACATAAACATTTTAATTTTTATGCCTATTATTGTTCAAATGAGGGATGATGACGGATTTGGCCTTTAACCCTCTAGGGTTGTGGGACTGTTCATTATTTCGTGTAGCACATCTTCGGCAAAATTAGCCTAACTTCAGAGCTAATACAGCACCTCGTATTAACAAGTAAAGCATAGGTTATTCTCCCTGCGATCACTACTAATTGAATAAAACGAATATCACACAAATGATGTTGCTAGTCGGCATCTTTTCTGCAAATACTATTATGGCTTGTATTCTTCAGAATAATCTGATCTATTCTCTGCTTCATTTTTTCCAGCTCGTTTGACGCGTTAGTCTAGTGGTCTTCACCAATTCGTTTTTCTTATATCCCATTGCAATAAAACTTCATATTGCAGTAGCGTTTCTGCAAGGACTCTTAGTTTGTGTAACTCTCTTCCAGCCGTCTGTTTTCTGTGCTACTTATAGCCTTGATACGGCATAATTACGTTTGACACACCAGTTCCCGTCAGATCACCGAAGTTAAGCAACAATGCACCTGCCCAGTTACAAATGGGTGACCATTTGGGACTTCCAGGTGCTGTATGTGCTCTCCGCTTATCTCGGCATTGTTTCCAGTCGTCCTGGACTTCACTTTGTCACTGGATACTTTGCTACTGGACGCAAGCAGTACCGATTCAGGAGAGGTGTGGTTGGAATTGCGCAACCCTTGGCACACGCGCAGTTCTTCCTACAGGGGGTATCCTTTGCCTTTCGGAACTGAACAGAGGCAGCAATATAGCCTTGGTCTTTTTCAGACTAAGGCCAATAAGCATCTCTCGGCTTTTCGATAATTATTTTTCGTTCTTGTTATCAAGTAATTGGCTGGAGAGATGTCTATAAAATATTAAAGACATAGCATTTAAGGAATATCTGCTTCTTCTAAAGCCGCTTCTCTCTAAACACTTTTTCCACTGAGGCTACTCTCTATCTCGTCGAATCTCCTACCAGACTTGAATGGAATATGATTGTTACATAGTGCATAAGCGTAATATAATTGGACCCGCCCTTATTTTTCTCTGCGACTACTTTCTCACAGTTTTTCTATAAATACCATTCGTGGATGTGTTCTTCAGAATTGTCTGATCTACTTCCCATTTCTTTTGATCCAGCTCGTTTGACTCGGTCGTCTAATGGTCACTATTGATTAGCTGTTTTGATAACTCATGGTAATACAGCTTACTATTCCAGTAACTTATTTCCACCAACTTACGGTGTTAGGGTTAAAGTCAATAGATATCTCCTTTGCTGTTACGAGCTCCTCATTTTATGTAGCTGCGCACCTTGTCTGGCGCGATTCTTATTAAAACAATTGTGGAATTAATGAGTGTATTATCTTATTTGTGAACAAGTTTGTAAACCTGGGGGACGGTTTTAGTCCTATCAGACGGGGTAAGTCATGGTTTTTCGAGGACAAAGGCCCATAGAAATCACGTAAACACCTATGGTTCATAATTCTTAGTCAGTTTTGGGAATAAATGAGAAAGCAATCAAAAGATTGTAATTGCAACACATATTTTGTAGCCTGAGATGGGAAACTCTTCTTGTACTTAAATTATGTAAACATCATCTCTCTCTATTTTCCAATTTCGTTCATCCAGAAGAGGTCTTACAATGATGGGTGTGTAACTTGGTTTGTTCGTTTTTTTTATCTTTCTGCCCCTTCCACTCTCCCCCCTCTCTCTCTCTCTCTATATATATATATATATATATATATATATATATATATATATATATATATATATACATATATATATATATATATATGTTGGTCGACAATATATATTCGATTAATAAATTACATAGCGTTATTTGTGTTACTTGTAACGCTGTATTTATTTATTTGTAATGCTGTGTTTATTTGTAACGCTGTATTTATTTGTAACGCTGTATTTATATATTTGTAACGCTGTATTTATTTTTAACGCTATATTATTTATTTGAATATTTTTTATTTTATTTATTTGTTACGCTGTCTTTTTTGTAACACTTTTTTATTTTGTAACACATTGTAACATTTGTAACATTTTTTATTTTGTAACGCTATATTTTATTTGCAATTTATATTTGTCTCTACATTTTATTTGTAACGCTAAATTGTTTATTTGTAACGCTATATTTTATTTGTAACGCTGTATTTATTTTTATTTGTAACGCTGTATTTATTTTTTATTTGTAACGCTATATATATTTTTTTTTTATTTGTAACGCTATACAAAACGCTTTTTTTTATTTGTAACGGTATTTTTTATTTGTAACGCTATATATTTTTTATTTGTAACGCTGTTTTTGTAACGTTAACAAATGCACTCCTTTTTTTATTTATTTTCTTACAGACCGCCCGGCGCAAAATGCGCATAACTATATTCATAACTATATCCATAGCTATATTCATAGCATAACTATATTCATAACTATATTCATAACATAACTATATTCATACAGAAACTTAGACACGTGCATGCGAGTATATATTTTTTTCTAAACTGTTTTACTGTAAGTAAAAATAATAAAAATAAAAACTACTCAAGCTTTATAACCTAAAGACCGGGAGTTGAGTACAATAACCACTAGACCAATGTGACCCGATTTTTAAAAGACGTTTTCAAAAAACTTATTCTTAACACAATTAATCTGTAATGTGAACTATTCACGCATGCGCATTCGTGAAAAAGCAACCATAAACATCCGATAATTTTCCAGATCGAAATTTTCAATTTAGCGGGCTTTTATTGTATATGAAAACGGATTAAAAAGTTTTCCACGTGCTTGAATAGCCTATATATCAAATTTCAAGTCTTCAGTTCAAACATTTGTTGAGTATATAGGTTCCAAAGTTTCCTCATACAAGGTTCTATCTTCAGGGGCCACTAAGATATTTTTAAAGGCTTTTCTGTGACTCAATTTTTCGGGATATCTATATTAATAGTTAATATTAGTGAAAAATGTTTTACTAAACAGGTGATCAATACCTATGCGCATTTTTAAACACAATGCAATGAACATTTTTATGATCTACGTACCCACCCATCAAACCCACGGTACGAATTCTTGCAATTCAGAGACAGTCCTATTTTCCTTCGTAGAGGCGAACCATTAAAAGATATATCTGCCTTACTTAAAAAATGCTATTTTTTTGGTGTCTTTAAACCCCCACCCACACTTTTTGCTTTGTTTTATAAAATCAAATGATAAAATTATTGTCCAAGGCTTACTGTCTGTCTCAATAAAAACATAGTTTCCGAAACGATCGTACAATTTATTGCTTTTGTTTGTTCTCCCTTCTGAAACCGATTTCAAATTTTAAATTTTAATTATGAATTATCAATCATTATATTCAACACACACACACACACACACACACACACACACACACACACACACACACACACACACACACACATATATATATACATATATATATATATATATATATATATATATATATATATATATATATATATGCACACACACACACACAAACAGAGTGGTCGCCAGAAAAGCGGGAAATTTGAAGGTTATCTTAGATCATGAATAAAATGCGTGATTGCTATTTTTTATTGGTTCTTTTGTTGGTTTTCTAGATTAAGACGCTGCAGTGAAGTGCACGACGACATTTTAGGTATCTATGAGCATAATATAATATTTGTCTTTGAAAAAGTTTGTAAAAATTATTCTTTGTAAAAATAAATCGTTGTTGAACAAATTTCCCGCTTTCCTAGCGACCACCCTGTATGTGTGTGTTTGTGTGTGTGTGTGTGTGTGTGTGATGAAACGACTATAATATTTTTCCCGATTCCGATACAATTACGGGCTCGTTTTAAATTTCCGATTCCGATATAATTACCGATTTCGATTCCGATTTATTGTAAATCACCTAATACTTAACGATAGAGATATTATTTTTTGAAATCACCACGAAAAAACCATGCTAAATGTGCAGAGACTTTCGCAAACGTAAGAATACACTTGTGAGGGGTGATCTATAGATCTTTATTTTATTGGTAGTTCAAAATCCAAAAATATTTATTAATCATTACTTCCGGTTATGGAAGATGTTGCTTTAAGCAAAGTAAAATAAATAATAAAATTAAAGAATCGTTTTTGGCCTCGGAAAATAGGGACATTTTCTTTTTCGATTCCGATGCAGATTCCAATACCCCCAAAGTTCTGATATTTCCTAATTCCCGATTCCGATAAATCATCCCACTATTAATATATATATATATATATATATATATATATATATATATATATATATATATATATATATATATACTAGCAAAAGTACCCATAATTTATTATACCATACCTGTTCACATTGAAATACTTACCACATTATTCTGTGGAT
>NC_136487.1:154274664-154284664 GCF_053919585.1 Euprymna scolopes | reverse complement strand
TAGTATAAGTGGCACAAAAATTTTTCTTAAAGCTTACTTGCTATATGTTACATAGCTCTACTCATAGCTTGAGCAAAATTTAATAATGCCCCGAGCAAAAACATACATATTATATCATCTTTATATTTTTCTTATTCTGTTTCTCCGCCTGTTCCATTTTTCTTGTAAACTACTCGCCCGATCTAGCTTAAATGCTGTGTGTACACTGTGCAGCGAACTTAGTATTATGGTATCTGTTCCATGCACACTAAGGGATTAATTTAATATATAAAAGGCTATATGTCTGCCTGTCCGTCTCCATATTTTCAAACTCTATCTCTTCCGAAACTAAAAATCGCAGAGCAGCAGCGTTAGGGACCCCCAATGATTGGATTTTTTTATGGGCTATTGAAGTTTTAGCCGGTTAAAATAATTTTTACGGGGTGAAAAATTGGGTCAAAATTGAAAAAATTGTTATAAGTTTTGTACATTCATCTAAGCATATTTTTAATTTTAATTTTTAATCAGATCATTTGCGTGTCACGTTGGTAATGTAACAGTTTCGATTTCGATTATAGCTGATTGCACCCAAGTGTTTTTTTGTTGTTATTTTGAAATCATTACACTATTATAATATATATGAAATCTGAACAAATTAAAATATCATATTTAAGCGTATTTTACGCCCGGGAAATCTCCCACGCCACCCACTAATGGGATTATTGGTATTAGTTATTTTTTTTTTTTAGTAATAGCCGTTTTTATTTTCACTTTTACTCGGAAACTACTAAGTCGATCTGGCTAAAATTTTGTATGGGCCTTAGTTTATGATAAAGTGCAGCGGGCTAAGTGTTATGGGATCTGTTTGATGTACACTTAGTGATTGATATTTAATGCAAAAATAAGCACAAGTGAAATCATATTCAACCCTTAATTTAGCATAAAGGTACTCATCCTAAGTCAATGACTATAAAAGTTTAGTATGTATATATGAAGCAGTGAAATTAAAACACACACACACACACACACACACACACACACACACATATTTCTGGGTGGTGTGTTGCTAGTTTGTTTTTGTAGGTTTCTTCCCGTTCTATATTTCTCTTTCTATCTAATCATAGGCCTTTAAGTAGCAATAATAAAACGTTTCAAATATTCTACAGTTATATATATATATATATATATATATATATATATATATATATAAGGTGAAATTAGTTGTTAATATGTATATATATATATATATATATATATATATATATATATATACACATATACTAACAACTAATTAATATGTACTTCTAAATAATTATTTTAAAAAAATTACTTTACTTTAAACAACGCCAAAAATGAATATAGTAAAAATTCTAAGTAAATAAATGAACAATAACGTTTGTAGGAAACAAGCAAGCAAACAAACAAACAAAAAAGCAAGAAAACAAACAAACAAAAAAGCAAGCAAACCAACAAGCAAGCAAGCAAACAAACAAACAAACAATCAAAATATGAATATACGTTTATTGACAGCGAACGTATTTATCATTCATTCCTACCAACTGAGCAAGTGCCCTATTCCGGCATTTGTTTAAAGTTACATAGGCTGACGGAGTAGTGTCAGCTTGTTTAAATGTCACAATGACTCTAGACACTGGCAGTCTCGCTATTGGAACGGACCAATTATGGTTATACTCCTCCACCTCTCCATCCCCCCCCCCCGTAAAATCTATTCCTGTTCGGGTCATTTTTGGCACAGGTTGAATAGCTGGTATGATAAACAACCGGCTCTAATCCACCCTCTCTCCAAATTCAATATATATATATATATATATATATATATATATATATATATATATATATATATATGTGTGTGTGTGTGTGTGTGTGTGTGTGTGTGTGTGTGTGTGTATATATGTATATATATGCATACATATATATATATAGATGCATATATATATGTATATATATGTATATATATGTATATATATGCGTGTGTGTATGTGTATGTGTGTTTTATATATTATATATATAAATATATAACTATATATATGCATATATACATATATATACAGAATATATACATACACTATATGTATATTATATATAATATGCATAACATATATATATATACAGTATCTATAAGTATGTGTGTATATATATATATATATATATATAAATATATATTATATGTATGTGTATATATATATAAATATATTGTATATATATAGACAATACACACACACACACACACACACACACACACACACACACACACACACATATATATATATATAAATTCTCAACCGACATCAATAGACGGACCAATAACTGTAGACGAGCACCTATATTCAAATAAACCAACCATAGTAGTTTTGTAGATATTTGAACGGACCAATAGTAGACGCCGCTAGTATTTCAAATTGACCAATAGCGATAGTCGCTCGACGTGATTTAAATTCACCGTTATAGTGGGAGGGTGTGCTTACGCTTGAGGAGAGCGAGAGCGGGGTGGGAGGGGGAGAGGAGAAACGAAAGAAGAACGTGGTAGCCGAGGTGCTGGTAGTGGGGAGACAATTTTGAAGACGTTAATCGGAGGAGGAGGAGGAGGAGGAGGAGGGGGATTACATCAACTACTACAGCAATGGAAAGAAAAAGAAAAAAAAAACTTTTTTGTTGGCTCGTTTGAGTTGAAGCAGTCGCATTCCAATACTAGGTTATTAAAAAAAAAAAAACAGCTACTTAGAGGATAGTGTACTTATTTATGTATTTATTTATTTATTATTTAGGTCTTGCTCTCAACACGCTCGCGCACCCGAACGGGCGATGTAAAGACACTAAGTCGTTTTATTATGTGTCACTTTGGACCCGGACGCATAGAAAAAAACGAAAAAAAAATAATGCGTTTGCCTTGAAGAATTTATCTTTATCTTACGGGCAAAAAGGACATAGACTCCATTTTTATTTTATTCTTTAAAACGAAACTTAATTTCCACATCTCTCTCTCTTTTCATTTCTCTTTTACACACACACACACACACACACACACACACACACACACACACACACACACACACACACACACACACACACACCTTTCTTGATATGAGTGTATATATATATATATATATATATAGGCACGCACATATACATATGATATATATTTATATTATTCAGAAAAGCGCTATATTTGAACACACATTATATATATATATATATATATATATATGGTAAAAAATAGTGCAAATGGCTAAGTGGCTTTGTTGTTTTGGTCAATTCGACCTTGTATAGTTTATATTGAAATAAGCGGTATGAGTCAATCCATGACTTTACTAATAAAAATATTCAGGAAAAAGAATTCTTAGAGAAAAATATGAAATACGTAGATAGATAGATAGATAGATAGATAGATAGATAGTAAGTTTTTAAAATATGGCAATTAAGCTATACAGAATTTTCACGTTTCATCTTCGTGAGGACTTGTCAGCCTGCACATGCGTTACGAATCTCCACGAGAATGAAAGGTGGAAAATTTTGTGTGGCTTGATTGCCATAAATATATTGACATAATGCATATCTAGTTCTGCCCACGTATTGAGCACTGCTGAAGTACTGAAAAACAGTACATAAAATATTATATCGTTATATAAGTTACGAGAAAACATGAAATAATAATAATAACAACAATAACAATAATAACAATAATAATAATAATAACAATAATAATTATAACAATAATAATAACAATAATAGCAATAATAATAATAACAATAATAACAATAATAATAATAACAATAATAACAATAACAATAATAACAATAATAACAATAATAATAATAACAATAATAATAATAATAATAATAATAATAATAATAATAATAACAACAACAATAATAGCAATAACGATAATAATAATAATAATAATAATAATAATAATAATAATAATAATAATAATAATAAATAAATAAATAAATATGCAGTATCAGCATAGAAAAAAGCTGCATCATAGTCGTAGAGAGTCAAGGAGAGCGGAAAGCCCCTGAAGATGAAGTATTTACCACATCTCAACAGGATGAGTGCGAATAGGATTAGGACATTGGGGAGATTTTTTTGGTCCTAAAACTCCGATCAAGGCCAATGGTCGCTGCAAGCAAGAAAATCACTGGTAAACGGCTGTTGCGATAACGTAAATGCACTTGCCAAGGGTATCGAAATAAATGAGAACTGGAAATCCAAGGAACACCACAGTTTGCTCACAGAGAGTTAGCTCTCATGATATTCTCTGTGAGAACTTCTAGAGAGTGCAAATAATAATAATAATAATAATAATAATAATAATAATAATAATAATAATAATAATAATATATATATACATATATATATATACATATATATATATATATCAATATATATATATTTATATATATGCATTATAATGATTAGAGAATGTTTAGATGTTAAAAATATCAAAATAAAGTAATAATAAGTTTTAGGTAAATAAATCTAAATTATATATATACTAGCAGTTAAGCCCAGCTTTGCACGAGCCCTATGTACTGTTCATAACTATATATATATATATATATATATATATATATATATATATATATATATATATATATATATATATATATATATATATATATACGAGCAAACAGTTAATAAAAAAAATGTTAAAAAACACTTTGAAATGAGTTAAAAACATATTTAATCTGATAAGGAAACACTAGATGAGTGGATAGTCTTTAATCCGCGGAGTTTCGAAGAAATACTTTCCTTCTCATCAGAGGGTAGGAATTAGCAAAATGCGGGATCGGATTTTGCATGCAAAAGGACTATCCACTTATCTAGTGTTTCCTTTTCAGATTAAATATGTTTTATTAACTGTTTGCTCGTCTTATAAGCTCTATCTTCTATTTGGTTTTATTGAGCTTTTACATCTGGCTGAGATAACTTTATAAATATTAATTCTTTAATATTTATAATATACTTTAATTTTACCATCTTGGATCATTTTGGTAAATTCAATTGTAATTTTTTATTTTATCTGATATATATATATATATATATATATATATATATATATATATATATATATATATATATATATATATATGTATCAAAAAGTTTTACTCATGTCCAGGTAATCTACATCTAAACTTCTAAGTGTTTAGACCCAAAATTTGCAGAGGACGTTTGTAGAGTCTGCAAAGGTCAACTCTTTCAACTTTGACCTTTTGGCAGCCAAATTTTCGCCCAAAAACTGATTAAAAAGCATACTACATGTTTGAATACCCTTTATGTAAAATTTCAAATATTTAAACCCAAAATTGGCTAAATAGTTTGCTAGAGACCGAAAAGGTCAAATCTTTTTAACTTTGACCCCTTGGTAACCAAATTTTCGGCCCAAAACCGAGTAAAAGCTTGCCTTATGACTGAATATATCTTATGTAAACTTTCAGATGTTTAGACCTAAAAGTTGGTGAGATGTGAATTCTTTTAAAAATTTGAACCAAGTTTTGACCTCTTAACATTGATTGCTTTGATGTCACATCAAGTTTTGAAGTTTGATTCATGTCCAAGGAACCTACATTTAAAATTTCAATTGTTTAGCCCCCAAATTGGCGGAGGTGCTTAGTAGAGTTTTCAAAGGTCACATCGTAAAACTTTGACCCCTTTACAGCCAAATTTCTAGCCGAAAACCAATTTAAAAGATTTTCCTGAATCTTTCACCTATATATATATATATATATATATATATATATATATATATATATATATATATATATATGCGAGAAATATATATATATATATATATATATATATATAGAGAGAGAGAGAGAGAGAGAGAGGGAGAGAGAGAGAGGGGGGGGAGAGAGAGAAATGAAAACGGAACAAACCAAGTTATATGTTCATCAACGTTTTGTCTTTATTGCGAGACTTTCGCTTGATGAAAACAAAACACAACTACAAAAATTTGAAAATATATTTTTAATGTAATGAAATGTATGACACTGTTCCATTTCATATATATATATATATATATATATATATATATATATATATATATTATATATATATATATATATATGTATATATATATATGTGTGTGTGTGTGTGTGTGTGTGTCTGTGTGTGTATGTTATCATCATAAATATTCCATGTATCCTCATAAAATGTTATAAAGAGATATAATATTTCATCTATATACTCAATAGGTGGGTTGTAATACTATGTAATAAACTATGAAAATTTATACGGCAATTAAGCTACACAGATCTATCTGCGTTTCATCCTAAAAAACTTAAGTAATTGTATAAAACTGATGTAACTGCCTGGCCTTACCAAAGTGAAACATTGAAAATTTGTAGGTTAACCGGCATATATACTTTCATCTTATATATATATATATATATATATATATATATATATATATATATATATATATATATATATATATATATATATAAGCGAGTTAAGACACTGATAAAATTCAGATGAAAATCCTGATAGATATTACCTTTCAAGGAGATCCTAGCCCAAAAGGAAAAGAGTTGAAACATTATAGGAAAACAAATGTTTATTAATTAAGATCGCCTTTCCATGGTGCCATATTACATAAGTGAGGAGGAACAAGGATGATGGAAAGACCGATTAGAGAAAGCACTAACCAGACCTCAACTATATGAATACAAAGAAATTCCAATGAAAACCAATGGTCGCTATCAATGATAAACGGCTATTCCGTTAATTTGCAAAGGTTATTAAAAGAAATGGTGAGTATTAGAAATCTGGGAAAACTTTTTGTCTCAGACTCCAGCGACCATCACAGTTTGTTTTCAAAGATAAATTTTTGATAATAACTCGTACGAAAACTACCAGTGAATAATAATAATAATAATAATAATAATAATAATAATAATAATAATAATAATAATAATAATTTTCTATACAAACATTATCATCTACATATGTGCATACGTGCTTCAGCTGCGTTCTGTTACAAAATCCTGCTCACTTTGTTGACTGATCATCTGAGGAAGTTGGATTTCGAAAGAAATCACAACTGAAACATGCATGCACATATGTAGACAATGTTTATATAAATAAATAAAGAAAGAAATAATACAGTTCTATTTGTTATTGAGCACTATTTTGTATACACTGGAGTTTTATTGGATTAACATCTAGGAAACAGCAACGATGCAATCATCGCCCACCCATACACACGGACACACACGCACGCACACATACACACGTACGCACCCACACGCACACACATACACACACATACACACACACACATACATACACATACGCTTACGATCATCTTAGAATCACGACCATTGCTTATTCGGCTGTGTTCCAAAATCCTGTTCGCAAAGTTAAAACGCCGGAAATGAACTCAGTTTAGCTAAATTTGCAATGGAAGTCATTGAGCATGAAACGAAATACGAAACCACTTCTTGTTTTATCATGAAATAAAAAAAACAAACTTTTATTCTTTTACATTTCTTAATATTTAAAATATATTCATACGGAAATATTTTATTTAAAAAAAAGTAATTTAAACTTTCATAGTTTACATTTCTATAAATAATTTCCTAAATATTTCAAGTATATTCGTATGGAAATAATTTAAGATTTTCACAAATTTTATCGCATAATTTTGTCATAAATAAAATATCATAAAACAAAGTGAGTTACGAAATTGAAACTGCCTTCATTATTCCACTAAAAAATTCCAGGAAACAATAAGCATTGTCTCGTAGAATTCATATAACACGTATTGTAGATGATTTTTATGATAATGATGTTTATGATAATGATGTTTATGATAATGATGTTTATGACGATGATGTCATACGGAATGAACAATTAGCATTTGTCCAGAACTGTTAACAGAAAACTTTCATACATTATTCATAACAAAATTCGGTGATAAAAATTGTGTAAAACCTAAATACAGTCTGTCCCAAAAGAAGCTGACGGATTTTAAATTTTATTAACTTCCTCGATATTTAACTTATGCTTACTTATTTTCATATGTAGATGGAGGAACCTCTCCGTGATTTTTTTTAGATATAGTAATATATCATCGCCTACTTATTCTAATTTTATTTACACAACTTAATCTTATGTATGTTTTTCACAAGGTCTAATTTTAGTTACAAAAAGATGATGTTACTCAAATGTCCACCATTTTCATTTTCAAACTCTTGTCCTTCTCTGCAGGGCAGTGCATAGCACATAACTTAATGTTTCAGGGCTTTTGGCTCCAATTTCCTCATCTATATTGTTTTTAAGGGCATTTATTGTGGCTGGTTTGTTTGCGAGTAGGAGAATTTCTTGTGTTGGAGTTTCGTCGAAATTCTCTTTGAGTTTCTGATATTGACTCATTCAACCTAAAATAGGACTACGATAAATATCCGGTAGTGTAACGACTCATAATGACCTTGGAAGGATTACTCTAGATTATCTGAAAAACTAAAAGAAAAATATAAAAAATTAAGAAAGTTATAAATTTTTTTTTTTTTAACCTCTTTAACTTCTTTTGTGGACACCCTGTATATTATTTCAAAAAGACACTATTTATAGAAATGTAAATTTATAAAAATTTTCATTAGTTTTTTTGGGGGGGCGGGGGGTGATAACAAGGGCTATGACAACAGCATATTCTTTTTCTTGTTTTGACTCTCAGGTATATATCAATTGATATTGTATATGTTTTTTACGTAGAGTGATGTACTTCTCGGTTGATTAATTGTGTTTAAGTGTGTCGGATATATACTCGAGAGTAAAAACGATGAAAAGAATATTCTGTTGTCGTAGCCCTACTGTTAACACACGTGTTAAAACAAAAATAAAAAATAACTATTTATAGAACTGTAAAAATGAAAGTTCATTATTTTTATTGTGTCATAATAGCACAAAAGAAACATTTAAGCTAAAACATTTTTGGGAAATAAATTCTTTCCATGTGGTTTCGTATTTCGTTTCATGTTTACTGACTTCCATTCCATATTTAGATAAACTGAGTCTACTTCCGGCGTCTTAACTTTGCGTACTGAATTTTTGGACATAACCATTCATTCCGCTTTCAGTTCCATTGAAAATTCATAAACTGACAAAGAATCTTAAAAAGCTCTCTCTGTTGGAATGTATGAGATAACGGGAGAATATCTGGCATCCTGTAGGATACCTCATCGACAAGCAGAGAAAATGATTAGAAAACTAAAAAGAAGAAAGTAATAATATGACATAGTAATATGAGACGAGAAGGAGAAAGAAGCAACCTTAGTAGAAGTTAGTGTCGTGGATTAAACAGAATTGAGATAGAAAAAATAACGTAACACCAAATTCTTATATACGACATGAAAAGAAACTGGAATCTTAGGCAGATCTCCACCATTCTAGTAATTATAAGTGTAACTGGACCCATGAAAAAAAAAAAAATCAAAAACTACTTGTCAAATATAACCGGTGAACAAAGTGCGAGCGAAATGCAAACAATTGCACGTAATCGAACGTTTAAAATGTTAACAAACTCACTTGGTTAACTGTATGAGATGGCGAGTGAATTTTTAGCTTCCAGTAGAATACTCCATATTTAGCTTAAACAAAATTATAAAATAAAATATATGCATCTACTACTACCACCACTACTACTACTACTACTACTACTACTACTACTACTAAAACAACTATTACTATTACTGTTACTAATCCTCCTCCTCCTCCCTACTACTACTACTTCTACTACTACTACTACTACTACTAATAATAATACATGATTTTTATATACTCATTAGGAGTTTTCATAGAGGTGATCGTCGGTTATTTTTTACTGGAGTCTGACTGGCAATAAATGTCCACCGATTTCCAGTACTTTCTGCTTCTTTCGCTGACCCTTGTAAAAGATTTTGCATTATCGCGAGAGTCGTTTACCATTGGTTTCTCGCTAGTCTTTCCGTTTGCTCTTTACATGCAAGGATTAGTTTCCTTTCGATTTCAGCTGTTTTCA
>NC_136487.1:154237164-154269664 GCF_053919585.1 Euprymna scolopes | reverse complement strand
ATATTTATTTGATTGTGATTATTATATAAATATTAATATTTATTTGGTTGTGATTATTATATAAATATTAATATTTATTTGGTTGTGATTATTATATAAATATTAATATTTATTTGGTTGTGATTATTATATAAATATTAATATTTATTTGGTTGTGATTATTATATAAATATTAATATTTATTTGGTTGTGATTATTATATAAATATTAATATTTATTTGGTTGTGATTATTATATAAATATTATTATTTATTTGGTTGTGATTATTATATAAATATTAATATTTATTTGGTTGTGATTATTATATAAATATTAATATTTATTTGGTTGCGATTATTATATAAATATTAATATTTATTTGGTTGTGATTATTATATAAATATTAATATTTATTTGGTTGTGATTATTATATAAATATTAATATTTATTTGGTTGTGATTATTATATAAATATTAATATTTATTTGATTGTGATTATTATATAAATATTAATATTTATTTGGTTGTGATTATTATATAAATATTAATATTTATTTGGTTGTGATTATTATATAAATATTAATATTTATTTGGTTGTGATTATTATATAAATATTAATATTTATTTGGTTGTGATTATTATATAAATATTAATATTTATTTGGTTGCGATTATTATATAAATATTAATATTTATTTGGTTGTGATTATTATATAAATATTAATATTTATTTGGTTGCGATTATTATATAAATATTTATATTTATTTGATTGTGATTATTATATAAATATTAATATTTATTTGGTTGTGATTATTATATAAATATTAATATTTATTTGGTTGTGATTATTATATAAATATTAATATTGATTTGGTTTGTGATTATTATATAAATATTAATATTTATTTGGTTGTGATTATTATATAAATATTAATATTTATTTGGTTGTGATTATTATATAAATATTAATATTTATTTGGTTGTGATTATTATATAAATATTAATATTTATTTGGTTGTGATTATTATATAAATATTAATATTTATTTGGTTTGTGATTATTATATAAATATTAATATTTATTTGGTTGTGATTATTATATAAATATTAATATTTATTTGGTTGTGATTATTATATAAATATTAATATTTATTTGGTTGCGATTATTATATAAATATTAATATTTATTTGGTTGTGATTATTATATAAATATTAATATTTATTTGGTTGCGATTATTATATAAATATTTATATTTATTTGATTGTGATTATTATATAAATATTAATATTTATTTGGTTGTGATTATTATATAAATATTAATACTTATTTGGTTGCGATTATTATATAAATATTAATATTTATTTGATTGTGATTATTATATAAATATTAATATTTATTTGGTTGTGATTATTATATAAATATTAATATTTATTTGGTTGTGATTATTATATAAATATTAATATTTATTTGGTTGTGATTATTATATAAATATTAATATTTATTTGGTTGTGATTATTATATAAATATTAATATTTATTTGGTTGTGATTATTATATAAATATTAATATTTATTTGGTTGTGATTATTATATAAATATTAATATTTATTTGGTTGTGATTATTATATAAATATTAATATTTATTTGGTTGCGATTATTATATAAATATTAATATTTATTTGGTTGTGATTATTATATAAATATTAATATTTATTTGGTTGTGATTATTATATAAATATTAATATTTATTTGGTTGTGATTATTATATAAATATTAATATTTATTTGATTGTGATTATTATATAAATATTAATATTTATTTGGTTGTGATTATTATATAAATATTAATATTTATTTGGTTGTGATTATTATATAAATATTAATATTTATTTGGTTGTGATTATTATATAAATATTAATATTTATTTGGTTGCGATTATTATATAAATATTAATATTTATTTGGTTGTGATTATTATATAAATATTAATATTTATTTGGTTGCGATTATTATATAAATATTTATATTTATTTGATTGTGATTATTATATAAATATTAATATTTATTTGGTTGTGATTATTATATAAATATTAATATTTATTTGGTTGTGATTATTATATAAATATTAATATTTATTTGGTTGTGATTATTATATAAATATTAATATTTATTTGGTTGTGATTATTATATAAATATTAATATTTATTTGGTTGCGATTATTATATAAATATTAATATTTATTTGGTTGTGATTATTATATAAATATTAATATTTATTTGGTTGTGATTATTATATAAATATTAATATTTATTTGGTTGTGATTATTATATAAATATTAATATTTATTTGGTTTGTGATTATTATATAAATATTAATATTTATTTGGTTGTGATTATTATATAAATATTAATATTTATTTGGTTGTGATTATTATATAAATATTAATATTTATTTGGTTGTGATTATTATATAAATATTAATATTTATTTGGTTGCGATTATTATATAAATATTTATATTTATTTGATTGTGATTATTATATAAATATTAATATTTATGGATAAAATAAAATACGCATCAAATATGTTATTTGACATCAATATTTATATTCCCTATAAGTTTACAGAAGCTTTTGGCTTGCGAAATTAATTTTTATTTCTTGATTTTGGTTATATATATATATATATATATATATATATATATATATATATATATATATATATATGTGTGTGTGTGTGTGAATATATATATATATATATATATATATATATATATATATATATATATATATATATATATATATATATGAAACTCCGCGGATTAAGGACTATCCACTTATCAACTGTTTCCTTTTCAGATTAAATATGTTCTTAACTCTTTTTCAAAGTGTTTTTTTAAAATATATTTTATTAACTATTTGCTCTTATTATCTCCTATTTGGTTTTATCGAGCTTTTACATCTGGTTGAGATTACTTTATAAATAAAATATATATATATATATAATATAATTTAGTTTTACCATCTTGGATCATTTTGGCCAAATTTAATTGTAATTTATATATATATATATATATATATATATATATATATATATATATATATATAAAAGTAAAAATGTCTGTGTGTCTGTGTAAGTTCCCTACCAAATAAGTTTGACAATTTTCGGTCTACTCGAGATTTGGCATAAGGAGTATTGAGATTTGGTTTTTGGCTAGAAATTTGACTGTCAAAGGGTCAAACTTCAAGGATTTTACCCTTGAAAACTCTACCAAACTCTTCTACCAATTTTGGGTTTAAACCCTTGAAATTTTAAATGTAGGTTACATGGGCATGTATCAAACTTTTCATTTCATTTGAGTCCAAAAACATAAATGTAAAAGAGGACAAAACTGAAGTAAAAGTTTATAAAATTTTACTTTTGCGGTCTCTACCAAATTACTCAGCCAATTTCTGGTCTAAACATTTGAAATTTTACATAAAGGGTATTGATTTTAATCGGTTTGGATCGAATATTTGAGCTGCTAAGTTGTCAAAGTTCACCACATTTGACGTTTGCTTTGTCCAGCAAACTACTCAGCCAATTTTGGGTTTAAATATTTGAAATTTATACATAATGGGTATTCAGACATGTGGCAAGCATTTTAATCAGTTTTGGTGCGAAAGAGTTAACCTTTGCATACTCTACCAAATTCTTCCGACAATTTTGGGTCTAAAGTTTTGAAATGTTAGATGTAAGTAACTTGGACCGGGGTAAAACACTGTATATTTATTTGAGACCTAAATAATAAATGTTAAGGGGTAAAAATTAAGGTCAAAGTTAAAAAAACATGACCTCTGCAGTCTCTATGAAATTATTTAGATATATTTTTGTCTAAACATTTAAAATCTAATATAAAGTATATATATATATATAAAACACACACACACACACACATATATATATATATGTATACATGTGTGTGTATCTCTGTGTCTGTATATATATATATATATATATATATATATATATATATATATATATATATATATACTAGCAAAAGTACCCGTATTTGACTGGGTCCAAAAACAGCCTACAGAAAATGGACTCTGATTTATGAAAGTATGATAGGTTATGAAAAGGAAGGGTTGTAAAGAGATAGCTTCGAATTCGGGGGCATCAAAACCAAAGCAAAATATGATGAAAGTAAAAATAAAATAGATAAACCCCATAATTTATTTATCACATTGAAACACTTATAACAATATTCTGTGGATCTATATTAAAAAAAAAACCTTGTTAAACTTTGTTACATATTTCCATTCTATGGAGTTCAGATGCGAACGAACACGCCATAATTTTATTATACAATATTTCTTCAAACTGAAACATAATTATCAAAGTATACTTATGCAGATAGATATGAAAAGTCTTTATTAAAGTTTGTGTCTATTTTCATTCTATGGAGGCCAAGCGCGAACGCAGACCCCACAATTTTATTATATCATCCCTATTTAAGTTAAAACATACTTATCAAAGTATTCTTATGCACATCTATATCAAAAAAACTTATAAACGTTTTTTTTTTAATTTTTTAATTTTTTTATTTCTATACTTTGTAGACCAGGCGCGAACGTAGACCCTACAATTTTAATGAACCATCGTTCTATAGGATCCAACATACCCATTCCTGTGTCTCGATACATCTTCTATCATTATATGTAATCAGTTTTTTAAAATAGTCAACCATATAGGAGCCTATTCGTGACCACACACACACACACACACACACACACACACACACACACACACACACACACACACACATTCAGCTTTATATATATATATATATATGATTGTTGAGCTGGATTAAATCCGACGATATGAAATAAAATGGAGGTGGAAGGACCTGGATACTCAACGTTTCGCCCGATTTATGCGGGCTTCTTCAAGAGGGATGGTCATGGTCATATATATATGTATGTATATATATATATATATATATATATATATATATATATTAATGGCCTGGCAAGGCCACAGATAAGACAACCAAGTAAAGAAGCAAAGCCAAGACACTATATCTACCAATGTAGGCAAATTTTGGCATATTTTATTGGTTAGAAAATATAGGTTCTTTTTTTTTACCAATAATCATAAAAGATAAATCATAGAATAGTATTATAAACTTTCAAAAAGCCTTCAAATGTTCATGTAGTTTAGTTCCATAGTACAAAAGATATGAGCATTTCAATATTCAGTTTGGCTACTAGTATATATATATATATATATGTGTGTGTGTTTATATATATATATATACATATATATATATATATATATATGTATATATATATATTAGTACAATTCCAGTATAATTCCCAATTCCGATACAATTACCGATTTCGATTCTGATTCTTCGAAAATCTCTAAATATTTAACTATGAAAGTGTTATTTTGTCCCGATTACTGCAAAAACACATCTTAAATGTGCCTATATTTTCTCAAACGTAAAAGCACATTTGTGAGGGGGTGATCAAGAGAGTTTAGTTTCCCTGGAAGCTTAAATCAACAAATATTTATTATTGTATTATTACTGCAATCGGTTTTGGCATCGGAAAATATGCTTAAATCTTTTCTGATTCCGATATCCCAATAAGCTCTGATTTTTCCGATTCCCGATTCCGATTAACCATCCCAACACTATATATATATATATATATACCACTTTACTGGCAATTTCATAAGTTGCAAACTTCAGAGATTATTAGTCAGAATTTAACAAATGAAGGCTCGTTGAAAAGGTAATGATCTGAATTGTGTATTGCGCTATGTGACATTTACATTTTAGGTCGCACATTTAGTGGATCACCATCATCCAGAGCTTTTTTTTTGACACTTTTTTTTTACATTTTATAAATACGCAACCAAGCATAAGATTTTACACACTAAGGTTTTTTTGAACAACCTTTAGCTTAACTTATGTAATATTAAGTGTAAAATCTACCCTTTATGTTTTGCATTAAATGTGTCGATCGTTGATTTTATTATCCAAGTTTTGCAGTTGAATTACAAAATATCTGATATCTCGCCCAAAACTTTTGGCCTTGATCGGAGGTGGGTTGGGGTGACAAACTTACTTATATGATTCAAATGATCGAAAATAACAGGAAGGGGAGACTTGATTCCAAATATTTGGGATTATTCTCTATGGTTGTCTACAGATTCAGTGATAAGAATATGTCCAATATATGCAGTTGAAATATAGAAATGATTTAACATTTATTTTTCACCAAATCTATAGACAAGCAATAAGAATTATCTAAAATGTTTGGGACAAAGTCTCCCCTTATTTCAGATCGTTTGAAATCATCTTAACAATAAATACATAAATATACATATATATATATATATATATATATATATATATATATATATATATATATATATATATGTATATATATATGTATATATATGTATGCATATATATATAAGTCTTCAAGTCCAACATAAACAAATTCCTGATAAACCGCCCCCTTAAGTAAGACACCTTATCAAATCTCCATTACTAACGATTACTACGATATTATCCCATTGATTACTGTACACGCAATAACCCTTATCCCCGAGTGGCTTCCGTGCTTTGATAAGTGGTGACTACCATGTAATATATATATATATATATATATATATATATATATATATATATATATATACATATATATATATATATACTTGTACTTTTTTGTAGAAAAAGAAATCCCATACAGTGCTCTATTATTAGGGAAAAAACCTTTCTCGAAATAAGAGCAATATATATTTTGTATATAATATATACAGGAATTTACATTTATATCGGTAGTCGGTACCGACGGTTTCAAGCCCGGTAGTTGAGGGCTGCTTTTAATGTCCGCCTCAGGCTCTCTTCAGCCGACTCTCATCCTGAGGTCACATCCTGAGGTCATCCTGAGGATGAGAGTCGGCTGAAGAGAGTCTGAGGCGGAAATTAAGAGCAGTCCTCAACTACCGGGCTTGAAACCGTCGGTACCGACTACCGATATAAATGTAAATTCCTGTATATATTATACAATATATATATATATATATATATATATATATATATATATATATATATATATATATATATATTTATTTACCAGTGGTGAAAAAACCGGACTAGAGTAAACTCATTCTGGACTCACAGTAATAAATTTCCTATATATATATATATATATATATATATATATATATATATATATATATATATATATATATATATATATAGAGAGAGAGAGAGAGAGAGAGAGAGAGAAAGAAAGAAAGAGTGGGGTCATAGAAAGGCGAATTTGTTATATTTTTATATTTTTTATATTTGACTAGTTTTGTAAACTCACTTCTATCTAATTAAAATTATTTTAACAGATATCAATCTATCTATCTATCTATCTCTTTATTTATATATATATATATATATATATATATATATATATATATATATATATATATATATTTTTTTATTTTACTTCAGTCTAAGTTCTCAGAAATGAAGGGGCCCACTTCCTGGTGCTAACACTTGAACTCTATATGAGATACATAGATATTTGAATGTTCCATTTAAGTTCTTTATCTCTCAAACAATGAGTTAATAAAGATATTGAGAACATAATTTTCCTCTCCCCAATTAACCATTTTCATATGTTGTAATATATTTTTCCTTTTGATCTCTTGGTCTTATCAGATTCAAGGACAAGAATTTTTATCTGGTCTGGTGCCGTATCCAGCTTCGTGCTCTGACTTGAGGTAACATCATTTGGAGAAGGTGCACCATGTCTCGTAAAAGCTAATGTAAGTTAGCCATAGTGAGAAGATCTTATTTGGGCAGCGAATATTATGTGATTTTGAATATTTAGTCAGGGTTTACTTCTAGAGAAAAGTATCCTCACGCCATATTGTTTTGACAAACCCTTGTATAGATAGTCCTTAGAAACTCGAGGACAGGGTCTTGTTGGCATTGTGTGTCCTTACATAAAAATTTACAATTTGTTGACAAGTTGAAGCATATAATATTTGAACTAGATTCAGCATTCGATGTCTCATTCAGTCTTGAAAGATTGTAAGGGCAGTTGCGCATGTGAAGCAAGGGTTGCGCAATCTGCAACCACACCTCCTGAATCGGCACTGTTTGAGTCCAGTGGCAAGAAAAAGTCCAGAACGACTGGAAACAATGCCGAGATAAGCGGAGAGCACATACAGCACCTGGAAGTCCCAAATAGTCACTTATTTAGTACTGACCACGTTCAACATTGCTTAACTGCAGTGATCGAGCGGAAACCGGTGTGTTAACGCGATTATGCCGCATTCGGAATTAAATAACCTGAAAATAATTGATATGACGTAAAACAAAATAACAAAACTAAACTTACAAAAAATGAAAGTAAAAAGATTCCTGGGCAACGCCGGGAATGTAGGCCTAGTATATGATAAATTGTCCTACGTTTTAGTGGACGAGTGTCAAGTGCTTCTTTAGCACCTACTCTCGTTCTAGCCTAGAAACAAGCACTTGCTTTCTCCTTGACTCAAGTTAATTGCCATCATTCAAAATACCTACATAAACAAATTAAACGAATTACAAACGAAAGAACTAGAAAAAAATACCTATTTCAACCACCCTGTATATCTTTTTTTAAATTTATTTGGTAATTTTTTTTTTTTTCTAATTTTTGTATTTTTTTATTTATTTTCTTTTTTATTCACTTCCTATCCTACTTCTAATTCAATCTCACAAGCGAGCAGATGAATGCAGGTCAAAATGAGCACGTGAGAGAGAGAGAGAGAGAGAGAGAGAGAGAGAGAGAGAGAGAGAGAGAGAGAGAAAGAAAGAGTAGCCGTGGTGAAGTGGATAATAATGTGGGCTAATGACCTAGGTGTGACGTTCGAATCCAGTCGGTGTCCTAACAATACCTTAGATAATGAATTTTGGAAATTAAAAAAAATTCGAGTCAGGAATGTTTCCCCTGACCCCAAAACCACCAGTGTCTAGGCCGTAATAATGATTTATTCTCTGTTGAGTGTGGTAGGTGAGGTGAATGTTGGTTGGAAGGAGTGTAGAATTTAACCAGGGCCCCTAAATAAAAGGAGGAATTGTGGTTCTGCAAAAAAAAAAAAAAAAAAAAAAATGCCAGAGTAATCCCATTAGTATTCTTCTGGGGAAGACGCCCCAAACAACAAGCAACAACATTGCTCACATCCGAAAGACGGGTCGAAAGTCTTGGGAGAGTGAACCTTCTAGGGCTACCCAGAACGGATACCTCAGCCTGACAGCTAAAAGGTCACCGATATGACCTAATCTCTATCAAACTGATTGCGCGGTTGCAATCTCGATTTGTGCGTATCCTAAATCACGACTTTCTGTTGCTGGTGGTTGCGCTACGTTCCTGCGCAGTTCGGTGAGGCCAACCCTCTCAGCCTTTGCCTTTTTCACCTTGATATTATTAGTTTAATGACAATCGTCTGAAGCGTCCCTACTGGGGAATGCATTAGGACGGAGATAAACAACCCCTTTTCTATAAGTATCAATTTTTAGAATATTCAGGGGGTTTCACTGCCAATAAAAATGATACCAGGCTGATTAATATCGTAGCACATGAGGACTAAATGTGATTTGAGGGCCCCTATTTATTTGCCCCTATTTATTTGCCCCTATTTACTTGCCCTATTTACTTGTCCCTATTTACTTGTCCCTATAACGAGTGTAGAGTTTGACACAATGCGGCATTCCAGTATGCTAAAAGTGCAGGCCCTCCCCCTCTTCCAAAGTGATGAAAAATGCCCCAGTCTGAAATTTCTCCTTCGCTAGAAAAGATAAATTGCAATATTCTCTATTTTTTTAAAATTCTATTTATTACTAATGATTCACCGTTCATGAAGGCTAAATGCCACTCGAGGACGATGATGATTAATTTATGTTAAGTTAAATTTCCACTAGCAAATATGATCAACGGTTAAAATAATGTGATCATGTTATATACTGGATTTGTATTGCGAAAAAGTGATTGACTAAAAATGGAGTACAGAAAACAAAAAATAAAATAAAATAAAATAAATAAATAAAGGATCGCGAGATACTTGATCATTTATTCATATTTATTTTATTTATTGTTTATATTATTTTATTAATATATTTTTATTCATTTATTTAATGTTTAAAATTTATCATATATTATTATTATTATTATTATTATTATTATTATTATTGTTATTATTATTATTATTTGAGGGTAAACAGTTACATATGGTCGCTACAAATAGCATCCTATTTCAGTCAAAGAGACTTCCTCAGGCAACCTAGAATCTCTCGACGCCAAAAAGATAAATGGGAAAAATTAGTAGGAAATTGAAAAAGAAAAAATGGAGCACTTCAAAAAAGAATATAAAAAGATCATAAATGTTGCGAGCTCTCTAAAAAAAGAGGATATATATATATATATATATATATATATATATATATATATATATTTATATATATATATATATATATATATATATATACTTAGTTATATTTTTGGAAAAACGAATTTCATCAGAGTGTTCTATTATGAGGAAAAATCATCAATAGTTATAATTCAAATATGGCTGTGCAAATGAAATGAAATAAGTGTATTTTTGTTATTTAATTTATTGATTGATTATAGGCATTAATTAATATTATTGATTGATTATATGTACTAATAATTATTATTGATTACTTATATGTATTAATAATTATTATTGGTTGATTATATGTATTAATGATTATTGACTGATTATATGCATTAATTAATATTATTGACTGATTATATATATATAAATTATTATTATTATTGACTGATTATATGTATTAATTATTATTATTTATTATGTATATTAATTAAGATTATTGATTGATTATATATATTAATTATTATTGATTATATATATTAATTATTATTATTGATTGATTATATATATTAATTACTATTATTGACTGATTATATATATTAATTATTATTATTGATGGATTATATGTATTAATTAATATTATTGATTATATATATTAATTAATATTATTGATTGATTATATATATTAATTATTATTATTGATTATATATATATATTAATTATTATTATTGATTGATTATATATATTAATTAATATTAATGACTGATTATATATATTAATTATTATTATTGATAGATTATATGTATTAATTAATATTATTGACTATATATATTAATTAATATTATTGATAATACATATTAATTAATATTATTGATTATATATATTAATTAATATTATTGATTATATATATTAATTAATATTATTGATTGATTATATATATTAATTATTATTATTGATGGATTATATGTATTAATGATTATTATTGATTATATATATTAATTAATATTATTGATTATATATATTAATTTATATTATTGATTAATCATATATATTAATTATTATTATTGATGGAATATATGTATTAATGATTATAGGTGGTGTTTTATGGTAAAGATTCAACCTATGTCTAATTCATTTCATTTCAGTTACATATTTATATTTATATTATAAAATAATATTTGTTCCAAAAAGAATATCAATTGCATCATATATTTTTAAATATATTAACGGCTATTGGACGTTCTAAAACATGTCTTACTCTTTTTCACAACGATATGCCCCCTCCTTTTTGAATTTCCAATAATTTTTCGCTTTGAAATGGAACAACGTCCTATATTTCATTACATAAAAAAATATTTTTAACTGCTGTTTTGTTTGCTTAACTTCGTTCATCAAGAGAAAGTCTCGAAATAAAGACGAAACGTTGATGAACACCTAACTTGGTTTATTCCTTTTTTTATCTCTCCATTTCGTCGGAATACTATTCACAATATTCTCATCATATGAACATATGTATACATATAGTTACATATCCATACACATACACTTATATGCATAGATATATAAATATGTATATATGCATATAAATATGAATATTGTAGCTTCCTTCCGTCTCGACAGACTATGGACACCCACTGCCTGATCATGGAAATTTTGTGGCAAGTGTTGCGCAATCTCAACCACGTCTCTCTTGAGTCTGCGTTGTTAAATACTAGTGGCAATTGAATGGTCAGGACGACTGAAAACAATGCCGAGATAAGCAGAGAGCACATACAGCACTCAGATTCCCAAATCGTCACCTATCAAGTACTAGCCAGATTCAACGTTGCTTAACTTCGGGGGTCTGACAATGTTAGATCACTGAAGTTAAGCAACGTTGAATCTGGCTAGTACCAGATGGGTATGTCACAGGCAAGAGTTTTTTTTTAAAATTAGAGTGCTATAGTGAAGAAGCACCAGACGTTTTATATAAATGTTCTATTATTCGAATATATTACATGATTTTCGATTTTGATAACTTATTTATGGTAAGAATTTCTTTGTTTTTCATATGGGTACTTCACTGTACAAGTACCTTATTTCCTGGGTAGGATACTGTAGAAGTACCTTTTTTCTTATTTAAAAATGAAATAATTCGATACTTTTAAGTAATTTTCTGTTGTGCTAAATTTTCTGTGAGCCTAGAGTAAGAATTCGTTTGTTTCTTTCATCTGGATGCTATAGTGAAAAAGCACCTTATTTCTCATTTAAAAGTCATGCTATTCGAATATATAACGTGATCTTCGGTTTTAATAAACTTTATGTACGTCACAGGTAGGATTTTCTTTGTTTTTCATATAAGTACTATACTGCACAAGTACCTTATTTCTTGGTTAGGATAATGTACAAGTACTTTATTTCTTATATATAGATTAAACTACTCGATTTTACATAGTTTTCCATTGTGAGAACTTTTTTGTATGTCATGTGACAGTTTGTTTTTATATTAGAGTGCTATATTAAAGAAGCACCTTATTTCTTATATAAATGTCATACAACTCGAATATATTATATAATTTTCGGTATTGATTACTTTTATATACGTCACAGGTAAGAAGCCTCTTATTTCTCATACGTAAGTCATACTACTGAATATTAAACGTGATTTTCGAATTTAATAACTTTTATGCATGTCACAGGTAATATTTTTTTTGTTTTTTCGTATGAGTACAATACTACACAAGTACCTTATTACTTTGATAGAATTTCTTCTACACATAAATACATTAAAAAGTAAGTGATCATTGTATGTGATTTTTGGAATATGACATCTGTACAAATATACAAACATATATAATACATTAAATTTATAATTATCAGTTAATAAGTATAAGAATTAATCCAATACATACAAATATATAATCATATACGCATAGTACTCATTCATAATAATCGGTTAATTGGTTTAGGAGTGTATCCAATATATATAATATATAAACATATACACATAATTAAAATTCATAATGATCGGTCAATTAATTTAGGAGAAATTCCAATACACAGATATATATATATATATATATATATATATATATATATATATATATATATATATATATATATATATATATATATATATATATAATTAAAATTCATAATGATTCGTTAATTAGTTTAGGAGTGGATCCAATACATGCCAATATATATTCATTAAAATTCATAATGATCCGTCAATTAGTTTAGGAGTTAATCCAAGACATAAAAGTATATAAACATATATACATAATTAACATTCATAATCATCGGGTAGTTTAGCAGTAAATCCAATACAAATTACTAGATCTATTTACGTAATTTTTGGAATGCAACAAATAAGCCGATATATCATATATAATTTGAATATGACATTTTACTTACGTAAGTCAAAAACATTCTTCTGTATTTTATTAATAAAATTTGTATTGTGTATTAATTATATAACATTTAAAAATCAACAGCATCGGAATGTGTAACAAAAAAAAAAAGGAAATTATGGAGATCGAATCTGCAACACTTGTGCTAGAAATCAGTCACTCTATCCATTGCGTCAAAGAGACAACAGCTTTAATGACGTTGTGAAATATCTAATTAAATAGATTTCTCTTTTACTCGATGTACGCATGCACAGAATGACGCCATTGTGCTACGCTCGTCAAAATATTGCTTTCAAGTTTGAATCCTGTTTTAAAGCCCTCAACAATTATTTTAATCGCTTAAATGTCCCTAATAAAATTCTACACCAAAAATGCAATCTGTTGAGCTACTGCACGCCGTCCAACGATCATCCGTCTAGGAGGAGATACAATTTGAAAACCGGAGACAGACACACGCACAGATATAGTGAGATTTATACATTAGATAAATGTCAGGCACCTTCAGTCTTTGACAGACTATGAATACTAATGAGGGGTGCCTGCTTGTGAAGTTTTTGTGGCAGGAGGTGCGCGATATCCAACGATACCTCTCCTGTGTCGACATTGTCAAGTTAAATGTATGTAAAGGATGACTTAAACCAAATGCCGAGATAAGCGAAGAGTACATACAGTGCCTAAAATTCCCAAGTGGTCACCCATCTGTTATCAAACAGTCTCAACGTTGCTTTACTTCGGTGAGCTGACGAGAACCGATGCGTCAAAGCGATTATGCCGTATATACATAAATGTGCAATATATATATATATATATACACACATACATATATATGCATATCTATACACACATTTCTATATATATGCATACATACATACATACATACATACATACATACATACACATGAATACCAATATATATCCATATATATATATACATCGATATACATATATACATACACACAAGCACACACACACATACACACACACACGTATATATATATATATATATATATATATATATATATATATATAGATATATAGATAGATATACTAGCAGTTCCGCCAGGCTTTGCTGGGGCCTTATGCACTGTTCATAAGATTATGTGCATATGTATATATTAAAAAGTGTGAATATGTAAAGTAATGCCTTTCTGTATAATAATCTTCCTTAACTACCATAGAGAAAAGACAGACAGACATTTTCACTTTTATATATATATATATATATATATATATATATATATATATATATATATATTGGATGCAATATATAGTAATGATTTAAAAAAAAAGTATTAAAAAAAAGACTCATGCGCTACCACCGAGAATCGAAACCAAAACGTTCAGCTCACGATTTATTTTGCCTCTACCATCAATGACTGGGATATGAAAACATGTTTACTGCAAGGCTAAAGATTAAAACATGAACCAATAGCTACTACGTTATGTATTTGTAATGACGGCGTTCGACTTTCACCTGGCAAATGTCATTTTTTTTTTTCATTTTCACACTTTGCACCGATTTTTCCGGGCTAAAACCCAAACATAAAGTTTTGGATGGATTCAAATACCTTATATATGAAGTTTAATGTGTGTAGACCAAAAACTCTAGGAGGATTTGGTAGGCAAAATTTGGTAAACAAAAATATATACGCATACGTAAATATATATGGAAACAATTTTGTGTTTACTATAAACATTTTGCGCAAATATTATGCAAGTATAAATCATGTAGAATATCTGCATGAATATAATTACACGTAATGGTTAACTCTAGATGATCATCCTATAAGAAAACCGAAAAAAACTAATAGGGAATTAATTAAAATTAATTAAAAGAATATGCAAATTAGATAGATCTTTTGCAGATGAATGCAATTTAACAACCCATATAAAAGAAAATTGTATTTTATTTTTAAATAAGTAGAAAAGTTTTTTTTTTATATAAATATCAATAGACACAAAAGAAAAACGAATTTAAAGGATAGATATATATTGCACATTACATGCATATATATATATATATAAATACACTTATACATACATATATATATATATATATATATGGGGATTAAGCTACACTGAATATTCCGCGTTTCATCCACTCTAGGATTCTTCAGGCTTAGGCGAATAAGGGTGAAGAATCCTAGAGTGGATGAAACGCGGAATATTCAGTGTAGCTTAATCCCCATATATATTTTATAAATTACTAACTAGCTCTACCTACGTATTTAGCACTTTTGAAATAAATACTTAAAGTTTACCCATAAATTTATACTTTTGTATATTAATTTTATGTGTGTAAATGAAGTAGTTTTATATATATATATATATATATATATATATATATATATATATATATATATATATATATATATATATATATATCAACTCGCAAAGTAACATTGGCTACAAGTAATTCAGAGGCTTTCAAAGTGATTTTCAAGCATGGGAGCTATGTCGATAAAAAAATATTTTCTTAAACAAAATGTGAAATATGTTCTTGTTTCTGGTTAATATTTTACTGGATATGTTCTTTATTTCATATAAATAAAAATATGGAGTAAGAATATTGTTTTATTGCTGAAAATATACATTTTAAAACATTTGCAATAAAGGAATAGACACTTAAAATTACCAGAAAATATAAAAATTAGCATAATTTTCAAAATATTTGGTCAAATTCCAGAAAAATCAGGGAAATACGGCTTCTTGTTATGCTCTGACACTATACTAAATTTCACTTCTCTGTATTGCATTGCAATTTCAAAATTAAAAAAAATATTGACCTGCAATAAAGCGATACACAGGGTTGATATATTTATATATATATATATATATATATATATATATATATATATATATGTATATATATATAAATATATATATATATATATATATATATATATATATATATCAACTCGAAAAGTGACATTGGCTACAAGTAATTAGAATCACGACGAATGGAATTTTCGTCGGTTTTATTTTCTTGTAAATACTCGAATGCGCAATACAAGACTTGCAATTAGGGAAGCTGTCGATGAGGAAAAACGAAGCTATTCTTCTGTTACTGGCTCTTCAGTACGATTGTTGCTTGGAGTTAAATGTCGATAAAATAAGATACGATAATTATAATAGAGCCTGTTAATTAAAATTAGAACCAATTACACAATAGCAACACACGATAAAGACACATCAGCTGGGAGTAAGCATGTGTCTGAGTGACACGATGGATGACGTCATTGGAGCCGATTATGGTGTGTTCGAATGCTGATGTGCATAATCTATCTCCTATCTTCTATATAAATAAAACAGTAGATGTATGTGTGTAAATATCTAACAGGTAAACTCTTAAACTACTGGTCACATAACACTGAGATAAAGAGGAAATAGTCATTATACGCCAAGGATTGTTTATAACGAGTACAACTTTTGTATGGGTTGATAAATAAAGCGTACAGACATGCAGTAGGGGCCAAAACTAAGGGACAATTTTTTTTAAAACCTAATATATCTTAGAAATAACAACTGTGAAAAGCTGAAATTTTGACAACTGGTAGGCGTTATCATCCATAATAACATACTAAAATTTGAATTATTTGCAAAGGATAGATAAAGAATTATAACAATTATTTATTTATTTTCAAAATAGGAACGTCCAAAAGTAAGGGATAAAATTGAGAAAAACAATGTAAACAGCAAAAAAACAATAAAAATACATATACAATCAATATTTAGTAAATGAGTTCTTGTTCTCAATAACAGCGGCACATCTTCGACTACAAGAACGAATCAGTTCTTGATAATCATCGATACTAATTTTAGACCATTCTTCTTGAAGCTTCACCCACAAATCCTCCGTGTTAGTGGGATTTCTTTCCATAACTTTCACTCCTATTGTCTTCCAAAGATTTTCTATTGGATTTTAGTCAGGACGATAATTACGAAATCTTGCTCGCTAAGGTAACTCATTACCACCTTAATCTTGTGACATGGGGCATTATCTTGCATAAAGGTAGCCCTATCGAAACCTGAATTCTGTATGATTGGCACAACATGATCTTGAACAATGTTTTTTTATAGATTTACACGAGTTTGTAACCGGACAAGAGGCGTTGTATCTTGACTAGAAAACATTCCAAATCCCATGATGCTTCCGCCCCCAAACTTGACAGTTTTCTTAGTACACTTTGCACTAAATTCTTCACCAATACGTCTCTTTACATTGTTTTTTTTCTATCATCTCTCTCTCTCTCTCTCTCTCTCTCTCTCTCTATATATATATATATATATATATATATATATATATATATATTATTATTATATAAATAAAATGAACTCATTTTTTCCCGTCTGACTTTGACATTAATAGGATTAAAAATCAAGATATTTCATGCAAATATAATATGCACAAACGGCAGAACAATATCCGAGGTGTGTTATAGGCTTATTATTTCTCAAATTCCTCGATAATCTTAGATTTCTATACTTTTTCTGCTGAGAAGTCACGGCCAAAATCGGTTAAGATCAATGGAAGTGGTAAAATATTTTCTCTCTAATAAATTCCTCCCCCCTCTGCCACCACTTAACACCGTTTGGGGATCGTTCACAAGGAACAGTTTAGAAGAGAACACCGGTTTGGCTTCGTAGTTCTTTCATGTGAGGTTATTTAAAATCACTAAACTAAGCTCCAGTGCTCTGTGGCGTAGTTGTTAGCGTGCTGGACAATTTACATTATATTTTCACGTTCGCGCCGACCTACCGTAGTCGTTTTTTTTTTTGTTTTTTTTTCCTAAACAACTGGAATGGACTTTTCTTGGTGGCCGAACTGTTAACGTTGCAGATGTTTGTTTTTTTTTCACACTTTATTTTCCTACTTTTACTCATGACTCCGGGTTTGATCCTTCCTACTTACCTACCATAACATTTTTTAAAACTCCCCCCCGTCCCGGAAACAAACACTCGGACAACGCCGGGTACCCCCGCTAGTTTTCAAATAAATTAAACTTACTTTCATCACTGAAAAATAATTTTTCCCAATTTTCATATTTCCAAATTACATACCTGTTTGCAAACTCTAATCTCTTCTTATTCTTCGAATTAACAAGTGGTTTCTTTCCTGAGGTTAGATTAAACAGCCCTATTTCTTCCAGTCGTCTAGAAATAGTCTGTCTTGACACATTAACACATGATGTACTATTCATAACCTTTTTCAATTTGTGTGCAAGACTTAAAACGGTCGTTGGCAGCATATATACCGCAAATTTAACCGACATAAGTTCAAACAGACAGAAATATATTGAAGCTAGAAGTAACTGTAAGAAAGAAATAGCAACAGCTAAGAGAGAATTTACTGAAACCACTAAAAAACGCATCGAAGTACAAAAATTAGGAACTCGTGATTTCTGGAAAATCTACAACAGTGTAGTAAATAATGGGCAATCAACAATTCCCCCACTAACCAACAATCACAAGGTTGTTTGCTCAGCAACCCAGAAGGCTAACATGCTTGCCAGTCAGTTTGCCTCAAACTCCACACTGGACCCTTCCAACCATCCCCTACCTGACTTTTCTTTGCGGACAGACGGCACGCTAGACGATCTGAAAATCACCCCTGCTCAGGTGCATGCTATCATAAAAAGCCTTGATACTTCAAAAGCATGTGAACCCGATCTCATTCCAGCTGCGCTATTAAAAAAGTGCTTAGCTGAAGTAGCTCCAGTTCTCTCCAAACTCTACAACAAATGCCTTAATGAGTCTTGCTTTCCGGGCTGTTGGAAAACTGCTTCTGTGGTACAAGTATTCAAGAATTCTGGCAAAAGAACTGACCCAGTAAATTATCGTCCCATTAGCCTCCTCCCACTTTTTGTCCAAATATTGTAGACCATAATTAACAATGCTCTAGTCCGACACCTTACAGATGCTAAACTTCTGACTGACCAACAATATGGATTCAGGCAACCCCGTTCCACAGCAGACATCCTCACTGTAATCTCAGAACGTATATACCAGTCACTGGACAAAGCGGAGGAGGGTAGAGCGATAGTCCTAGGTATATCTAAGGCTTTTGACAGGGTATGGCATGAGGATCTCCTCAGGAAAATTAGATCATACGGTGTCACTTGTATAATACTTAACATAATTATATCCTTAATAGATAAGAGACAACTCCAGGTTGTCCTTGACGGTCATACATCTAAACAATATGATATAAATGCGGGAGTGCCTCAGGGGTCTATCCTTGGGCCTCTATTGTTCCAAATATTCATAAATGACCTCCCCGACAAAATTGCCTCTGAGATGGGTATATATGCTGATGACACCACACTCTATAACAGGCACGACAAGAAAACTAATGAATACATATCTAAAGAAATGGCAAAAACACTAGAGGATGTCCTCTAATCTGTAGTGGAATGGGGACAAAAATGGATGGTCACATTCAATGCTGCCAAGACTAAACTGGTTTCCTTCAATAATTACAAGAAACATTCTCTGCCACCAATAGCAATGGCCACCGTCTCTTTATCTGAGAGTATATCTTTCAAACTCCTCGGCCTAACGTTCACAGGAAACATGAGCTGGAACAATTACATTGAAATATTGCCAGGGCCCCTGCGAAGAAGGTAGGCTCTCTCTATCGTGCTAGAAAACTACTAACACGCGAAAGTATCCTGTACCTCTATAAGGTCACCATTCGTCCATGAATATTGCTGTCACATTTGGGCTGGCGCATCTGCTACTAGTTTCTGGCTCCTAGACAAGGTTCAAAAGAAAGTCGCAAATCTGATAGGGGCTGAACTGTCATCTAAGATTCATCCTCTGTCCCATCGACGAAACGTTGCATTCCTCTGCCTGTTCTACAAGTATTTTAATGGTGAATGCTCTGGCGAATTGCAGACACTTGTGCCCCCACGACGTAGACACCCTCGACAGGCAGCTAAACCCCACCCCCACACAGTAGAGATTCCTAGATGTAAAAGATCTTTCTACTCCAGTAGTTTCTTCCCCAGAACCGCTAGACTCTGGAATTCCATTCCAGATCCCTGTTTTACCAATTGTACTGACATGTGGAAGTTCAAGTGTAACGTGAACCGACATCTTGCTGCCCAAATCCCTACAGTAGTTGTTGTCCCTGATAGTAGCCCCCTACACCAAAGTAGCAATTTGCCTTGTTTGGGGTGAAAATGTAAAAAAAAAATAAAATTTAATGACATATGCTGCATTATTCGATCTTCTATAGCCGAAGTTTTGCGGGATCTGCCGGTTTTAAAAGCACTAACTATTTTACCGCTATCATTGTAGGATTTAACAACCCTTTCTACAACACTCTTGGAACGTTTCACTTTCTCTGAAATCTCTGTAATGGTGTGATTTTCCTTGTGTAGCTTCATAAGAGTTTGTCTCACAAAGTAATCAAGTTTATGGCGTTTCGCCATGGTGCCGGCTGATGCAACATTAACAAGTTTTACAAATGACTAAGTAAAACTTATTCCTTAGAGGAAATCAAAAAATTTTAATATAACATACTGCTTACATTGTTTTTTCTCAATTTTGCCCCTGACTTTTGGACGTTCCTATTTTGAAAATAAATAATTGTTATAATTCTTTTTCTACCCTTTGCAAATGATTCAAATTTTAGAATCTTATTATGGATGAGAACGACTACCAGTTGTCAAAATTTCAGCTTTTCAGAGTAATTATATCTAACAAATATTAGGTTTCAAAAGTTTGTCCCTTAGTTTTGGACGCTACTGTACATCAGCAATGAGAATGTAAAATGTTCATTTCAACTGACCGACATACTTTCTACTTCTTTCTGCGCATGCTCACATAAAATTCATTCCTTTACATGTGTTAACATTAAAACTCTCTTATATTTCTCACAATAACAACATGCTAAAACGCTAAATAGTTTGGTTTCGATTCCAGCTGATGGCACTATGTCAAAATTTAAAAAACTTTGCCATCATGCCTTTGCATAAAAATAATGTGAATATCTGCATGATTTTGAATATATTTAAACGTAGCAATTAGAAGTGATCCCTTTTTTAGAAGCACGGAGAAAATCAAATTCTGGGCATGACGTTGGAAAGAACGACCACGTGCAATTTTTTATTTATTTCAATAAACAAATATTCATCTATTTAAAGTTTCAAATTTTCGGCTTATAAAAAAGCCCTTATCGGGATGTCTTTAAAAACAATACATTTTTCTTGTTTTTTTTTCTTACTAGCTTACAGAGGCTTGGACAATAAAACTTTTTTTACTGTCTTTTAATATGATGAATATTTTGGGCAATAATTTTTTTGGCCGGAATCCCTCACGAACGAAAACAAAATTCAATGAAAAAAAATTATACTATTCATAAGTAAATCTTCCACGACAGATGACAAATTCTAAGTTCAGTTTTACATAGGCGTCACTACTTATCAAGGCCGAGAGGCCACTCAATGATAAGGGTTAAAGAGTGTACAGTAGTCAAAAGGACAATATAGTAATCGATAGTAATGGAAGTTCGGTAAATTTGTTAACTTAAGTGGAATGGCTCATCAGAAACTTGTTCACGTTGGACTTGAAGACAACCATATTATAGACAGCTGGAAAGCAGGAAAACAGAAGACAATTCCACAGGCGTGCAGTTCTAAGAAAGAAGCTTTGATCATGGAATCTACGTTTAGGTTTAGGAACAGATAAAGTGGGGGAGGGGAATTATTGATAGTGTTTTCAGCTAGACTAGTGTTTCTTGTGAAAGTTTGGCGAGGGGGGGGACCATAGATTGAAGCTCAGCCGAACACTTGCCATGAAAATAACGATAAAGCAAAGACAAACTCGCAACATCTCTTCTGTGAGATAGAGGTTGCAGCGAAGAGAAAAGGACATCTCCCACGAGGTCACGAAGTCTATTCTGAACCCTATAAAGGCAGGACAAGTCCTTTCTAGCAGCTCCTGCCCAGATGTGGCAACAGTATCCATCCTTGGACGTACCTGGCTCTTATATAGACAGAGAATTGCATCAGCAGTGAGATATCTACTGGATCGATAGAAGGATCCAAACATTACTTGGGATAATGTCAGGTTCCTGCGGTTTTATTCCTTTTTTCTTCTTTTTTTCAAGTAATACGTAAATATTGCTCAATATCCTGAAATTGGAAATATTATAGCCCAGCCTAACTTTAATAATGTTATTTTGCTTTAAATAAAATTATTACTTCTGTTCCCTTTAGATAATCTTCTCTAAATAGCTTTTCCTTTGCTTTAAATCATTTCTCTCTTTTTCTATAAATACTTTCTTTTCGTTTTTGTAAAGAAATAACACTAAGACATCATCATATATCTTTTCTTTTTATTCATTCATCGATTATGTAAACAAATATTCATTTCAAAACAAAATTCAAAATTTTTGAATGCGTGTGTTGTATTTTTTTAGAAAGTTTTCCTTGGACATTTACGCAATTCAAATATTTAAAAAAAAATATATGGCAAGACAAAATAGAGGGTTATTTTAATACAAAGTAGAAACTTTCATAACTAATAAAATATAAATAGTCGTCAAATTTTGAGAAAACCAATATTAATTTCAATGAAACTTTTTAAAAAAATTTAAAAAATTAGTTTTTCTTACGAAAATACACATTTTTCAGCATTTTTAAAATTAACTACAACACACCGTTCACATTGGAAATGTCGACTTTTAAAGGTGTTCGGGTATGCTGAAAACGAATATTACTGATAAATATGGGGCTAAAAAGTAGTTTGCCAGATATGAAAATATTTGTTATCCAACGTAAAAGCTAATGTCATTCCTGACAGCCATTTTATCCACAGCCGATGCACTATTAATGCGCATGCGTAACGGCTTTCGGAATAAACACCTCCTCCAACCTTTCCATGTTAAGAACAGCTTTCGGAATAAACACCCAGTTTTTCCATTAGCGTGGCGTTGAAACTATTTGCTTTGTCATCTGTTTCAGTTACACTCATGCGCATTACTAACTACTCGGTTGTGAAAACAAAATGGTTGCCAGGAATTGTTTTAGCTCATACGTTAGATATCATATATTTTCACATCTAGTAAACGACTTATTAGCCCTTAATTTAACTGTGACATTTGTTTTCAGCATACCCGAAAACCTATAAAAGTCGACATTTACAATTCAAAAGCCCCCACGCGACTAAAATCAACCAATGAAACGAGAGCAATCATTCAAACAAATACAAAAGTTCTTTTGTCAATTATTTTTAAACGAAATTCAATAAAATTTGATTTTCCTCAAAAACTAATTTTATAAAGTTTATGTTCATCCACCCGCATCGGTAGAAGTGCCAAACGGCAGTTGCCAAGTCATTACATTATTGTAAATATAATTCTATTCTTTTTACGTTGTATCTGAAATCATCCTACACCAGAACTTTACATTATTAATATTTAATTATGATATTAATATAAGTTACCCCTAGAATGATAAAAAAAGTTACAATCTGCAATAAGTGGTTTATCTATCAAACAAAATGCTGCTGTCCTTAGAACCGAACGTTTGATTCGGTTTCAGATTCTTTCTTTTCATTTAAAATGTCATCTGGCACTTCTGCAATACTGCGTGGTAACCAAGTTTTTGGTTTTCAGAATATAATTTGATAATCAGTTTGCAGCACTTTTTCCAAATCACTTCATTTTCATTGCCACTGGTTCAATAACATTAAATAGACATTTTCAATTGTAGAAATTGCTATGTGGCCAGACGGTATATTAAGTTGGTGACCTGATATCTAAGGTTTTTTCCAGATATTGCTAAAAATTTCTGCAATGGTTTCGTGAAAGAGCTATCTTGACCCCTAGAAATGATGCTGTTGGTATGATAAATTATAGTTTTTTTGCAAGAGTTATCAATTCATTAATGAAAATCAGGCAGTAAACTTTCCTATAGCACTACGACCGTCTGGAATGCAACATCATAACTTAATATTGAACGAAGGAGCTTCAGTTATATTATAAAGAAATTTTGATCCACATAAACTGTGTAATGGTACACGGTTAGCTATAAACACTTTGAAAACTAATGTTCTGGAAGCCATTATAATAACTGGAAATTTTAAAGGCGGAACTGTGTTAATTTCTCTGATTCCCCTTATTCCTTCTGGCATGTCATTTCAGTTCAAGAGTTTACAATTCCCAATAAAAATTAGTTTTGCCATGTCTATAAAGAACGCTCAATGACAAAGCCTCAAAGTTGATGGAGTTAATCTTCAGACACTTTGCTTTACTCATGACCAGTTGTATGTTGGTTGTTCATGCATTGGAAATCTTGAAGATATAAAATAATACTTGCATTTAGAGGTCACACCCAAAATGTTGTTTCTGTAGAGGTTTTTTTAAATTAATGCTACTGGAACACTTACCAGTTTTCAGAAATGCACTGCTTGAAACTAAATTTTAATTATTTCATTAACAGAATAGATTACTAAGTCATCTATATATATTGCATATTAAATAATTAAAAACAAATGGATTTTATCAATTTTCAGATATGCACTCGGATATAAAATAATAATTACAATTCTTACATCATATTTTGAAATATGCAGGACAAAAAAATAAAAGATTAAACTAGAAAAGAGGATTAGGGCTACTGGCGAGACCCCCATAAAATAAAACGCACCTACTGCTTCTACCTCATGGGGATGTGGAAAAAGAAGCCATTATGAACTAATGTTTCATTCAATCAATAAGATAATTATGTATGAGGGCGGAATATTCAAATCTATCAAATACAATCTGGCAACGCCGGGTACTTCAGCTAGTCTTTAATAAATATTGCATGATATGTAATTATATGCGATGGCGTTCTAAAAGTAAAGCCTCCTATTCTTTGTACTCAAAAAGTTTTTTTAAGAGAGTCACCATTTATCAAGGTGCGAAGGCCACTCGAGGATAAGGGTTAATAAATGTAAGGTTATAGTTTAGTAATCGGTAATAGTGTACATTGTGTAGAATTTGTATTATTTAAAGGACTACTCAACAAGAACTTGTTTACATTGGACTTGAAGGCTATCATATTGTAATTGGCGGGAAGCGGGCCAATGGTACGGTGTTCCACAGAAGAGCAGTTCTAGGAAAGAAGCTTTGTTTATGGAATCTGCATTTCTGGCAAGTGGAGGCCATAGATTGGAGCTCAGATCAGCACTTACAATGAGAATAACGATAGAACAGAGGTACGCTTGCAACGTCTTTTCTGTGGTGAAAGAGGTTGCAGGAAAGAGAAAAAGGGCGCCAGCTACTAGGTTTTGAACTCTATCAAGACAAGATAGGTCGCCATTATAAATTAATGTTTAATTTAATCAATAGGATAATTATGTATGAGAACGCAATATTGAAATATATCAAATACAACCTGACAACGACAAACTTTCCTATAGAATTCATTACAACTGTCTGGAATGCCACGTCATAAGTTAATATTGAACGAAGAAGCTCCGGTTATGTAATTAAAAACCTTGATCCACCTAAACGGAGTAATGGTACATGGTTAGCAATAAAATCTTTGAAAATTAATGTTCTTGAAGCCATTAGTGAAACTGTGTCAATTCCCCAGATTTCCCTATTCCTTCTGACATACCATTTCAGTTCAATCGTTTACAATTCACAATAAAATTAGTTTTGCGATGTTCATTAATAAAGCCCAAAGACAAAGCCTCAAAGTTATCGGATTTAATCTTCAGACACCTTGCTTTTCACATGGCCATTAGCATTTTGGTTGCTCACGCATTAAAAGTCCCGCAAAACGTTATATTTACATTCTTGTTAGAGGTTACACCCAAAATGTTGTTTATGTAGAGGTTCCTCCAAATTAATGCAACAGGTTCATTTACCAGTGTTCAGATATGCACTGCTGGAAACTAAATATTTATTATTTCATTAACAGAATAGATTACTAGTGTCACCTTTATATATATTCTGCATTAAATAATTAAAACAAAAGCATATTACACAGTTTTCAGATATGCACTAAGATATAAAATAATGCGTACAGTTCTTATATAATATTTTGAAAGAAGAAAGACTAAAAGATAAAAGATTAAACTAGACCTCCATAAAATAAAACGCATCTACTGCTCTTACCTCATGGGTGAGTGGGGGGGGGGAAACAGTTATAAATTAATATTTCGTTTAAGCAATAATATAATTATGTAGGAGAACGGAATATTCAAATATGTCAAATACAGCATAGCAACGCCGGGTACTTCAGCTAGTATATACAAAGATCGTTGCTCGTTGCTAACATGTTTGAAGTTACAGTTCAATAAAATTTTGGATGATCATATATGATTTCAAATAACTTAGTACGTCGGGTACTCCCGCTAGTTTATACAAAGCAACATGAGAGATGTACACAACTCAAAAGGAAATGTCAATTATTGATTATTATATTGTACCCAATATATAATAGTGATTTCAGATGACTTGAGTGCCATCAGATAGAACTTTTTGGAGAATTAATGTTGTTTGAATTTTTCTATTATATATATATATATATATATATATATATATATATATATATATATATATATAATAGAAAAATTCAAATTACATTAACATTAATATATATATATATGATATATATGATATATATATATATATATATATATGATTACTTAATTTAATCACATAAATTAATATACAAAAATATAATTTTATGCGTAAACTTTCAGTATTTACTTCAACAGTGCTTAATACATAGGTAGAGCTAGGTAGTAACTTATGAAAATATATATGCACATTAAGCTGGACAGAATGTCCCGCGTTTCATTCTTGGTAGAAGCCTGATGAATTCTCACGAGAATGAAACGCGGAATATTCCGTTTAGCTTAATTGCCATATATATTTTCCTAACTTACTATATATATATATATATATATATATATATATATATATATATATATACTTCAGATTAAATTTATCCAACAAGCAGCTGGTATGGAAACCTGTGATTATAAGATTTACAAGATATTACTGACAGTAATATTCTATAAGTATTATCCCACCTAAATAAAAATTGCTCGATATACAAGATAGAGCAAATAAATCAAATTTTAGTCATTCAATGAATTAAAAATTTTATGACGTGAAATGTTTGACTTACAGGTCAAAAGAATTTTATTATTCTATGCCAGACAAAGAATGCATTAGAAATATTTTAACTCCTTATCCTATAGAATTTCAATGTCTACCATCTCTCCAGAGGAGAAAATATTAGCAAATAGTTATAATGGTTTACAACTTATTACATAGAATAATAAAAATCTTTTGATCTGAAACTCGAACATTTCACGTCATAAATTTTTAAATTCATTGAATGACTAAAATGTGATATATATATATATATATATATATACTAGCAGAAGTATTCGTCGTTTACTGGGTTCAAAAAGAGCCTACAGAAAATGAACTGTGATTGATGAAAGTATGATAGGTTATGAAAAGGAGGGGGGTTGTAAAGAGATAGGTTTTGATACTCAAAAATTTTACCCTAAGCAAAATATGATGAAAGTAAATATAATTTTTGCGAAAATATATTTTTTTATATCAACTTTGTTTCCAGTCGTAGCCAAGAGTGACCAACAAAATGATGTTTCCTTACAAATAGAAAATGTTATATATATAATAATATAAATATACAAGAAATAAATGTTACCATAGTCAATAATAGTTAGTTTTATGGCAGAAAAGTTCATTGGTTTGTATTTTTAAGTAGTTTATAAAAAACAATTTTTTTTTAATTCACGAACCAGTTTAAAAAAAATCAAAATGGCAGCGACTTTGAAATGGAGAGCCCCGTTTTCAATTTGAAGGAGGGGCACCTGTGCATTCTGTGTAAACAATTTAAGAGAGTTCAGTCAACGTAAGGAATATTTATAAACATATTTTAATGTTTTCCGTTGTTTTGTGCTTGAGGAATATTCAATTATGGCATGTGTAGTTTATATAAAAATTCATTTAAGTAGTTATCGCCTCAAATTTCGTTTCAATTTCGGTTCGCTGAAATTATTTCAAGTAAAGAGCATTAAAAACTATTTCAAAACAAAAAAACATGAACTGAACTTTTATTGACTATGGTAACATTTATTTCTTGTATATTTATTTGTTTGTTGGCTTTTCTGCTAAACACTCTTACTATATCTTACTATCTTAATATCTTAATATCGACGAAATATCGAAAGACAAAGAAACAAAAACAGTTTTGAAAAATAATGAAGCTTTACTTACTTTAGTAAAATAATCCGAAACAGCAAAATGGGATATTAAAAAAGTAAACACGAAAATTACTTTAGTTTTTTAAAGCAAAGAATCGATATAAATATGAATAAAAAGAAAATCGCGCCCTTTTCAAGCAGAACAGCTTCGTTTCAGTTTTACAGTATTGAACGGTGTAGTATTGCGCCGTAAGATTCAGGGTTGTACTAGTGTAATGTAAAGAACACGCAAAAAGGGTTGTAATCAACTGAATTGCTTCTAGCACATTGACAAAAAAGCTTAAACAGATATATAAATAAAAATAAAATGGTTATGTAAATGTTTTTTAAAAGACACGTAATAACATGAGCAGGATTTTCCCTTCTTTTGATACGATAACAAGTAACTTTCTCTTATTTTTTATTACTTATATATTTATCCATTTTCGAAAGAGTGCCACGTGCAAGTGAAGAAGGAAAAAAACAGAGTTATGCAAAATTTGTGTCGAGAATTGTCTAAATGTACGACTTTTTTGGGGGGGCTTTCACTTTAATAAGAACGTGAATTTATGAGGTGAATTTATTCGGCACAATATGATTCAACTCAAAAAAATAAATAAAAGCTAACGTGAATTAAGATTAAAGTTAAAGTGTTATTGTGGACTCTCACCCCTTTTTAAAAAACTTTGTTAAACTTTGTGACATATTTACATTCTATGGCGGTCAGGCGCGAACGAACACACAATAATTTTATTATACCATATTTCTTCAAACTGAAGCATAATTATCAAAGTATACTTACGCAGATAGATATGAAAAGTCTTTGTTAAAGTTTGTGCCATATTTCCATGGAGTACAGGCGCGAACGCAGACCCACAATTTTATTATACCATCCCTATTTAAGTTGAAACATACTTATCAAAGTATTCTTATGTACATCTATATCAAAAACCCTTGTTAAACTTTTTTTTTTTATTTCCATACTTGGGGGCCAGGCGCGAACGCAGACCCCACAATTTTTATGAACCACCGTTCTGCCAGATCAAACATACCCCTTCCTGATCCTCGATACATCTTCTATCATTATATGTAATCAGTTTTTTAAGATAGTCAACCATATAGGAGCCTATTCGTGACCACACACACACACACACACACACACACACACACACACACACACACACACACACACACACACACACACACAGACGTTCAGCTTTATATTATATATATATATATATATATATATATATATATTAAACATTAATGTAGTAATAATTACGTCAGTACATTTAAGAACTCGGTTGTTATTGTTGAACATTTGAAGGGCGAACGTTTTCGATTGAACAGGACACGTTCCCAAGTACTTTAGCCAACAGACTTAGACAGACAAAGTAGCTTTAGGATTTCCATTAAGTCGACTCGTTCACTTTACATTTTATTTGTTATGCGTATTATTCTATCATTAAATACCGTTAACATTAGACTTGAATACGATCATGCTGTAATCAGCTGGAAAGCAGGCCAACGGAACAGAGTTCTACGAGTGAAAAGTTCTTGGAAAGAAACTTAGTTCATGGAATCCACGTTTAAATTTGGCACGGATACAGAGTGGGAGAAATTGTTGATAGTAGTTGTAACAAGACGAGTGTGATTGGTGAACTAAAAGTTTGGAGAGTACACGATTAGTCGCCATGAAAATAACGATAGAATAGAGACAGGCCAGCAACGTCTCTTTTGTGCAAAGAGTTTCCAGGGAAAAGAAAAGGTCATCACCCACCAGGATTCAGAACCGGTTTTGAACTAGGACAATGCAGGACAGGATCTTCGAGTATTTCCTGCCCAGATGTGGCAACGGTATCCCGGTCTGGGACTACTTAGTGACATTATGCATTGTCTTATACTAGGCCTTGGTGAATGAGAATCAGTAAGATCCTATTACTAGGGTTGATCTCTGATTAACGTTTATTTATTTACTAGCAGACCGCCCGGCATTGCCCAGCCGTAAAATACACTTGAATATGATGTTTTAATTAATGCAGATTTCGTATTCATAATTATATTATATTGGACCCAATATATATTAATGATTTAAAAAGTTAAAAAAAAAATGACTCGTGTGCCACCACCGAGAATCGAAACAAAAACGTTTATCTTACCATTTACTTTTTCCTTTGACGTTAACGCCTGATCTATGAAGACATGTTTGCTGCAAGACTAAAAATTAAAACCTCAACAATAGCTACTACGTTATACATGCATATTCGTAATGCCGTCGTTCAACCTTCACCTGGCATATTACGTTTTTTTTTTTGTTAATTTTCACACTTTTGCACCGATTTTCCCCGGCTAAAACCCAAATATAAAGTTTCGCATTGGTTCGAACACCCTATATATTAAGTTTCATGTCTGTAGACCAAAAACTGAGGAGTTTAATAAGCAAGATTTTTTAAAGAAACGTACATATATACATACATAAATATATATAGAAAAAGGTTTGCGTTTACTATAACCTTGTTATGCAAATATTACGCACGTATAAATAATGAAGAATATCTGCATTAATATAATTACACGTAATAGTTAACTAACAATGATCATCCCATAAGAAACCTGAAAAAAACTAATAGGGAATTAATTAAAATGAATGTTTAAAAGAATATGCAAATTTTCTAGATCTTTTGCAGATGAATGCAACTTCATGACCCATATATAACAAAGTTGTATTTTTTTTCTAAATAAATAGAAAATATTTTTTTTATATGAATATCAATACACACACCAATAAAAAAATTATAGGAGTATAGCTTGCATTTTCACCTCCCAAAAAAGCACAGTGGCACTTTGATACAGATGGCTACTATTTAGGAGATAATTTGCAGGGATACTATGTAGGGAGTTGAGCATCAAGATGTCTGTTTACATTACACTTGAACTTCTGCATGTCAGTACAGTCAGGGAAGCAGGAACCCGGAAGGGAATTCAAAGTCTAGCAGTCCTAGGGAAGGGACTATTAGAATGCTTTCTAGAATCTAGGGATTTTTTCTGTGTGGGGTGGGATTTTGCTGCTTGTTGAGTTTGTCGAGAGTATTTACTTCGAGGGCTTGTAATACGTTGGGGCATCTGCCATTAAAATATTAGTAAAACAGACAGAGGAAATACAACATTTCGTCGATGGGACAGTAGTTGAAGCCTAGCTGATAGTGCGCGACCTATTATGTTGGCGACTCTCTTTTGAACCCTGTCTAAAAAGGAGAGACTAGTAACAGATGCACCAGCCCAAATGTGACAACAATACTCTATAGATGGGTGAATATTGGCTTTGTAATCGTAAGGATACTTTCAGGCGTAAGTAACTTTTTTAGCACAGTAGAGAGAGAGAGCTCAGCTTCTTTGCAGCAGCCTTGGCAATGCCCTCAATATATCTGTTGCAACTCATGTTCCCTGTGAACGTTAAAGCGATGAGTTTGAATGAAGTACTTTAAAAATTTTTATCATTAACCATGGTTATTAGTT
>NC_136487.1:154192164-154232164 GCF_053919585.1 Euprymna scolopes | reverse complement strand
TATTTTTATTTAACAACTTTAGTTAATGCTTTTTTTTCATCCTTATATAAATGAATTCTCTTTTGTCATTATAAACTTTTTTGAAGTCGGATTAAGTAGGTGCTAAGTCTGCTATAGGTTAAATTAATTTTGTTTCCTTCCGGGTATTTAAACTGCATTCCTTATTTTTTACATTTTTTTATTCAAAGCTTCTTTAAACTATATATATATATATATATATATATATATATATATATATATATATATATATATATATATAAGGTATAAGGTATATAAGGGTATAAACAGTTTTTGATATAAATTTAATATGTTTATATATATATGTAAGCGGGTTTTTTTTTTATTGGCAATTGACAAATTCCTCTCCCCCATAAAGGCGTCCTCTTCTTCGTCCAAAGGACAAGGTAAAAGACAATTTGAAATCTTCTGACGTTGCTTCGAGTTCCTTAGAGAGGAATCGCAGCAAAGGGAGGAAAATGTGTTTTCTGAAGACGAGATAATTTAGATGTACCCGTCTTCATCATGAAGACGCCCTTGGTATAAATTGGAAAGCTAAACATCAGAAACATTCACCAAATTATGATAGTGGGTGTGTCATCGTGAGACTAAAGCACAGAGCAAGGCTGGGTATGCGGTCCGCTCGAGACGAGATTTTGAACCCGACTATACATGTCAGTGTGCAAGACACCTGCTTGATTGAAAGAACACATGCGATTTCACAGAACGTAGAAATTGTTAAAATTATTTGCTGAATCCTGATTTATCGTCTTTGTTGAAAGAATTAATCATATATAGGATTACTTACTAAGCATTTACAGGTGTTTAATTTATTTTTCTTATACTGTAAAATGCATGTGGCTTTGAGGTTTGATGCTAGGCTACGGAGGCAATAGGACCATGCCACACTGGTTCGAATCTCACGTAATTATCAATTACTAGACTGATAATTGCAGTAACATAAAACATTAATATTTGTACGTATAAATTAATTGTTAATATTTTTAAAAGAAATATTTCATGCATATAGAAATAATATTATATTGTAATTTAGTATTTATAATTAATTAGCCTGGGTGCCCGGAGTTGCCCGGTTGTTTGGAGGTGAGCGTTGAGCTAGACAAAAAATGGTAGTAGGTAGGCAGGCAGGCTCGGTGCCGTACAACGAAGGAGGAAAAGAACGTGAAAAAGAAAACCCTGACGTCTTTGCCGTTGCGCCTATCGCCAAAGCTGAAGTGATGTAGGTTTAAATTAAGACAAGTCAATCGAAAAGAGGGGGTGGCTTTCAAAAATATCGTCGAAGAAAGGAACTCCTTCCGCAGAATAGTTCCAAGTTAAGTATGAAGGAATTAATGTTTTTAGCCAATTTTTCGATAATTTTCGTCCGAAGGGTGGAGCTTTAAAACGATACCGACACGTGAAAATCCGCCGCATCTGTCGAGAATTTTAGGCATACATACATATATGATAATTGCAACGTCTTGTCAGACGAGTGCCACTCCCACAGACATTTAAAATCCATGAGCCCAAATTCCTGAGGGAGTATCTATACAAATATGATGTTACAGAGTCTTAGCTTTGTATGACAGCTAAGTCTCTCTCTCGGTTCAAAATGTTGAGACCCAGAAACAAGCAAGAGCAAGATAGCCAGCAACAAATTAAACTGCAGACCAGCTTAATGCGGGTACTGGTCTTCCGCTTTATGGTTTTTTAAATCAGAGATTTGCTTCTCCTAGAAAGGTTGCCTTCACCACGGCTTACGGGAGCCCTCTCCACCCGAATACACACACACACACACACACACACACACACACACACACACACACACAAATATACATGGTGCTAGTTGGCCGCTGACCCAGAAAAAGAGTTCATTCGCCCTTTGGAAGGTCTTGTTTTTAATCCTTCAGGGAGACTAGCCACACTCCTCACCAAACAAGTCTGGTGGGGGAACCAGTTAATCGCCGGTGACCCGACCATGAGGCAGGTAGTACTGGGTTACATGGTACCAGTAGCATATGACATGACCTGACATATATACATACATACATACATAAATTTAAACAGACAGGTGAGATTTATATTATATATTATGGTGGTAATAATGTGTTAAATTTTATACTGGTCAAAGCGAACTAAGAGTAGGGGAAAGAGAGACTATAATGACATTGCAAGAGTTGCGGAAATATTTAGCAACCCACCTGTGATATCCATACTAGACACTGTCCTGACTGTCTTGGGTCTTTCTGTGCATGGGTTTGTCAGAACAACCTGGTATGAAAGTACTTTACACTACAAATAAACCCTGACTAATTATTCAAAATCAAATAGTATCCGCAGTCCAAGTAAGATCTTGCTATGGCAAACGCATACTGGCGTTTACGATGAATAGTGCATTCTCTCCAAGTGATGTCATCTCAAGTAATAACACTAAGAAGAATACTGATGAAATCCTGTCCTCAAATCCACGAAGACCAAGAGGCAAAAAGAAAGATATACTATAACGTGTTTAACTGGTCAATTGGGGAGAGGAAAACTATATTCGCAACTTCAATGTTTGAGATATAAAGGAGAACTTTAATGGAATATTAAGATATCTATGTATCTCATATAGAGATGATGTGTTAGTGAGTCCTTTTCTTTAACCATATCTTTTCCCCACCCTCTCTCTCTCTCTCTCTCTCTCTCTCTTTGTCTCTCTCTTCTTCTTCTCAGATAAATTGACGCACACTTACGCACAAAACGTATGGAATACTTCAGACTGCTTTTGGACCATCTTGCATGAATCAAACATCAGTTCTTGAGTGGCATAAGAAATAAAAAAAAAAACAGGGAGTTTATGTGGAATGATGAGAGATGCGGGAGGAGTAAGGAAGTCAGAACACCAGAGTTGATTAACCAAATAAAGAATTTCATAGATAAGGACCGTCGTGTGTCTATAGAAACAATGAGTACACAGATTGATGTCAGCGCGGGAACTGTACTCATAATTATTCGCGAGGAACTGAAGATGCAGAAGGTTTGTGCGAAGTTTATCCAATGGATGCTCAGGGAATTCCATCCTCGTCACAAACTATTTAACCAAATGGGCATCAAGACAGTTTCCCACTCTCTCTTTATAGACCTTGTACCTTGTGACTTTTGATTATTCTCTACGTTCAAGGAAAATCTTAGAGGCTGTTGTTATGATACGATTGAGGAGATGAAACTGGCTGGGTCGAGGGTCAGACATGCTCACACAAGAGGGCTTCCATGGGGCCACCGAGAAGACGTTAGAACGGTACAAGTGCATTGCAGCCGGAGGAGATTACTTCAAAGAGGACTAGAGCGCCATGTGTGTGCTATCAATAAAAGTGTCCATACGAAAAGAGGTTGGCCCCTTATTGAAGGCATCTAGTAACGAGTTACTGTCGTTTGTAATGTAATAATATAATTGTATTCTTTACTGTCTTATTCTGTCGCGCACCTGTCACACACCTGTCACGCACTTGTGACGCACCTGTTTATTGCCTGAAAAATTCATCGATCTTTAATCTCTGTAAAGATGACTAATTGATAAAAAGTAAGTATTTCAAACTGATTTGCTTTTGATCTATTTCTGTGAAATTTATTTTATTACATTTGCATTTTATCTCAAATCTTACGGAAATAAAATGTAAACAAAACAAAATACTTTGTTTTTTTTTATATCACAGTTTTTAGAACTTAGATATATTAATGGATGTCGCTCTACTTCTGATTCCCAAATCAATTTACTAAGATTATCATGAAAACGACCAGATATTCTTAAAACTGTTTCATTCTTTTTATCCAAAGTTCAAGCGTACGTCAAAAATGATGGCACTCTGTTATTTATATATAACTGGCGGGGGGTACCCGGCGTTGCCCGGGTGTTTGGAGGTGTGTGTGCTCGGGTGAGGGTGGGGGGTCTTAATCAAAACATAAGAATAAGCGAAGTAAACAAAACTAACGTAAGGCAAGCGAACGATGTTAAATGTAAAAATGGGGGGGGTAAAAGAAAACGCGAAACAGAAAAACGTACGTTAAAACAAACTTTAAAATACCCCCCCAAAAAAAAATAAACACGTGAAAAATGGCTTAAATAACCATGCTTCAATATTAAAATTTAAAACATCGAAAAAAAAAGACATCTCACACCACGATTCGAACCCAAAACCTTTAGATAATGAGGCCGCGCACTAAGCAACTGAACTAATACGACGCCGACGAAATTGTATCGCTTTTTCAAATATTTAAAGTAAATAATGTTCCGACGTCGTATGACGCATGCGTAGAAGCGAACTCGTCATGAGAGGACGGTTTTTGCTGACCCCACCCTGTAGAAAACTGCTGATTTTAGGGTGAAGGAATTAACGTTTTTGGCCAATTTTTCGATATTTGTCGGGCGAAGGTTGGAACTTTAAAATTATACTGATCTGGTGAAAATCTGTGATCCGTGTCGATAGTTTTTGCGAGACATACAACCACACATACATACATACATACATACAAGCATACACACATTTTCGCTTTTATATTTATACACTAGCGGGGGATACTCGGCGTTACCCGGGTGTTTAGAGGTTTGTGTGCTTGAGCGAGGTTATAATCAAAGCATAAGAAAAAGCGAAGTAAATATTTTGAAATTTAAAAAAAATCGAAAACAAAACACAAAACTAACGTAAGGAAAACGAACGATGTTACATGTAAAAATGGGGTCAAAAAAAGAAAACAGAAAAACGAACGTTAAAACTTTAACAAATCTGAAAAATAAAAACAAAACAAAAAACAAAACACGTGAAAAATGGCTTAAATAACTCCGGGGGGTACCCGGCGTTGCCCGGGTGTTTGGAGGTGTGTGTGCTCGGGTGGGGGTGTTAATCAAAACATAAGGATAAGCGAAGTAAAATCAAATAACGTAAGGCAACGAACGATGTTAAATGTAAAAATGGGGGGGGGGGAAGAAAACGCGAAACAGAAAAACGAACGTTAAAAAAATCTTAAAAATACCCCCCCCCCCAAAAAAAAACACGTGAAAAATGGCTTAAATAACCATGCTTCAATATTAAAATTTAAAAAATCGAAAAGAAAAAAAGCCATCTCTCAACAGGATTCGAACACGAAACGTTTAGATAATAAGGCCGCGCTCTAAGCAACTGAGCTAAGACGACGTCGACGAAATTGTATCGCGTTTTCAAATATTTAAAGTAAATCATGTTCCGACGTCGTATGACGCATGCGTAGAAGCGAACTCGTCATAAGAGGACGTTTTTGCTCCCCTCCCCGTAGAAAACTGCTGATTTTAGGGTGAAGAAATTAACTTTTTGGGCCAATTTTTCGATATTTGTCGGGTGATGCTTGGAAGTTTAAAATGATACCAATCTGGCGACTATCCGTGACCAGTGTCGAAAGTTTTTGCGAGACATACAACACACATACATACATACATACATACATGCATATATACACACATTTTCGCTTTTATATTTATAGACTAGGGGGATACCCGGCGTTGACCGAGTGTTTGGGGGTGTGTGTGCTCGGGATGGGGGTAAAATTTGTTAATCAAAATATAAGAATAAGCGAATTAAAAAAAAAATAAACTAAAAAACAAAAAAGAAATCAGAAAAACGAACGTTAAAACATATTTAAAATATCTGAAAAATAAAGCGGGGGTACCCGGCGTTGACCGAGTGTTTAGAGGTGTGTGTGCGCGGGAGGTGGGGGGGGGGGGGTAATCAAAACATAAGAATAAGCGATGTATATATTTAAATATTAAATAAAAATTAAATATTATATATAAAAAAATGTTAAAACTTAAAAAAAATCGAAAAAAAACACAGTAAAACTAACGTAAGGCAAACGAACAATGTTAAATGTAAAACTGCACGCCTGTGGAACTACCGGACTACAACTTGGATGTCTTCAAGTCCAACGTTAACAAATTCCTAATGAACCGCCCCATCAAATCTTCATCAAATCTCCACACTAACGTAATGTACTTACAATAACCCTTATCCCTGAGTGGCTTCCGGGCCTTGATAAGTGGTGATCACTGTGTAAAAAAAAATTTTAAAAATCGTAAAAACAAAAACAAAAAAGAAAACAAAAACGAACGTTAAAACTTCTTTAAAAAATCTGAAAAATAAAAACAAAAAAAAATACGTGAAAAATGGCTTAAATAAGCCTGTTTCAATAATAAAATTTAAAATATCGGTGGGTGCCCGGCGTTGCCCGGGTGTTTTTGGGTGTGTGTGGTCGGTCAAGGTGGGGGGTGTTGAAGAAAACCTAAGAATAAGCGAAGTAAAAAAACAGAAAAACGAACGTTGCGTGAAAAATGACTTAAATAACCCTACTTCAATATTAAAATTTAAAAAATCGAAAAAAAAAGACATCTCACACCACGATTCGAACCCCAAAACTTTAGATAATGACCCAGTGCTCTAACCAACAGACCTACGACGAGATACACGAAATTAGGTCATTTTTTTTAATCTTTAAACTAAATCAGGTTACGACGTCGTATGACGCATGCGTAGAAGCGACATCGTCATGAGAGGAGGGTTTTTGCTGAAACCCCCCCTGTAGAAAAGTGCTGATTTCCGGGTGAAAAACTTAACGTTTTTGGCCAATTTTTCGATATTTGTCGGGCGAAGGATGAAGCTTTATGAGACCAAATCTGAGTATTTTGACCTGTCTGTCGAAAGTTTTTAGCAGACATACAAACACACACACATACATATATACATACATACATACATACATACATACATAAATACATACATTTTCGCTTTTATAAATATAGGTGTCGTCTCAATCGATGAAGTAAAGAAAAGAAACAGAAAAACGTCTCAAGCTGGAATGTTAAACAAACTTATGGATTAGTATAAAAAGAATGAAAAAAAAACAATCATTTTTGGAAATGGAATGGAAGATTTCTTTTCGAATTAAATTAAGACTTCTGCAGTTTTTTTTTTTACAAAGGAATAACCACTTATCAAGGGCTGGAGGCTACTCATGGAGAAGGGGTGAATAGTGTACAGTAGTTATTGGGACAGTTTCGTAGTAATCGTTGATAGTGTAAATTTGATGAATTGGATTACTTAAGGGGACCACTCATCAATAACTTTTTCACGTTGAACTTGAAGACAACCATATTGTAGTCTGATTGAAAGCAGGAGAACAAAAGAGAGTTCCACAGGAAGAAGAAGCTTTGTTCATGGAATCTCCATTTAGGTTTCGGCACAGATAAAGAGTGAAGGTGGGATTATTGATAGTGTTTTCAGTTAGACGAGTGTTTTTCGATAAAGTTTGGTGAGAGGGGACCATAGATTGAAGCTCAGACGAGCACTTGTCATAAAAATAATGATGAAGCAGAGACAGGCTTGCAATGTCTCTTCTGGGGAAAAAGGTTTCAGGAAAGAGATAATAGCACGCTCCATTAGGCTGCGAAGTTTAGTTTGAACTCTCTCAAGGCAGAATAAGCTGCTTCTAGCAGCTCTTGTCGAGACAGTACTTCATCCTTGGACGTACTTGGTTCTTATACAAGTAGAGAATTACATCGGCAGTGATATATCTGCTGGAGCAGTAGAATGATCACATCATGTTTCCAGCGACTTTGGCAACGGATTTGATGTACGTATCCTATTTCAGATCAGGTTGAAAAGCACTATTAAAAATGTTGGTCTTTACATGATAGAAGAACTACTGCTGATCCTGACTGGTTAATAACCAACATTCTTTATCTCAAGACAACTATATTTAATCTTCGCAATTGGATAATTTTCTTTTCTCTACGATAGAGTTATTTCTTTTGCCATCAGTTTATAGACTATTTTTATCTATATATAAAATAACAGCGGAGAGAAAAATAGTCCATTCTTCTCTTTATATAAAACAATATAGGGCATACTCACGTTGACACACCGGTTCTCGTTATATCACCGAAGTTAAGCAACACCGAGCCTGATCAGTACCAGATGGGTGACCATTTAGTACTTCCAGTTGCTGTATGTACTCTCCGCTTATCTCAGCATTGTTTTCAGTCCTCCTGTACTTTTCCTTGCCACTGGGCTCAAGCAGTGCCGATTCAGGAGAGGTATGGTTGAAGATTGGGCAAACCTTGCCACACAATTTAAATGCGCAGTTGCTCTAGAGGGGGTATCCTTTGTCTTTCAAGACTGAACAGAGGCATAGATATAACAGCAGATGTACCTATGTGTATGTGAATATTTAACCGATAAACTCTTAAACTACTGGTCACATAACACTGAAATAAACAGGGAATAGTAATCATACACCGAGCATGATTTATAACGAGTAAAATCTTTGTTTGGGTGAATGAATGACGTGTACAGAAATATATCAGCAAGTTTGAAATGCTGAATGTTCATTTAAACTTGGTGCCATATTTCTATTACATTTGCGCATGCGCAAATTCATTCATAACTTGAAGTAGTTTCATTTAAAAGTTTTCTCATCTATCTGTCGGTAGTTTTAACGGCATGGAACGCAGCTGGGACGCTAAATGTTTTAGTTTCGATTCTCAAGTTTTTTTTTTCTTTTTACTTTTGAAAACAGTAATATGTATGTAGTTAACAATAGAGATTATCTCACTAATAATACATACGACATCTGCATCAATTAAGATAAATTGAAGTGTATTTTACGACCAGGCAACACCGGGCAAAGGCTGGAAGGGTCAGGTGACCCAGTTAGTTTACTATAAGAATAGCTCTCACGTATTCATTTCGATTGTGGAATATTTTTTATGAACTTTCGAGCAATCCCAGCATGCAACATTGTTGGAGTCACAGTTTTCGAGATAATTAGATGAAGCCCGGAAAATGAGTAATTTTAAAATTAATTAATTCATGTACTAATTAATAACACTTTAATTAATTAATGCAGGAGCTGATTAAACAAATAGCACACACACACACACACACACACACACACACACACACACACACACACACACACACACATATATATATGTATGTATGTATATATATGTATGTATATATATGTATGTATATATGTATGTGTATATATATATATATATATATATATATATATACCCAAAATCTCTGGGCTTGATAGAAGGAGGGGAAGCTAAAATTTGCTGCTATGGTTTTAAATGATCTGAAATAACAGCAAGCGGAGACTTGATTCCAAATATTTTTCTAATGTTATATACCCCTCTTTTGTAAATAGGGCACGATTATGACTATCTTCAATATCAAATAATGCTTATACACTGTGGAATTTATTTTATGTATGAAAACCAAAAAAGGGATATATAACATATGAGAAATTATTTGGAATCAAGTCTCCCCTTGCTGTTATTTAAGATCATTTAAAACCATAGCAGCAACTTCTGGTTTTCCCTCAGATCATTTGAAATCATAGCAGCCAGTTTTAGTCTCTCGTCCATCAAGGCTAGAGCTTTTAAAGAAATATCAGATTATTGTAAATATTGGTAACGGTGCAGTATCTTTCACCCTTCAAAAAATCCTTCAAAATTACCACATAATTTTTCAAGACTGCTGAAAACATAAATAACTGTTTAAATCCTAGAAAATGAGTAGTTTCTCCAGACATGCAGAAATTATATATTTAAAAAGTGGGGGATCAGTTTTCTATATTAATTTAATGTACAATGAACACCCACTTCATATCCACCCGGGAGTCTGTTATTTTTTTTAGGGATGGTGTTTATTTGATAATTGTGGCATTGCAGACCAACCCAAAACCTACCTAAAAATCTTGTTTTCGTGATTAAAACGAATATTGCATTAAAATTTTCCGCAAATAAGTATTTTTCCGAGTATTAAACAATGTAATTCGTTATGTTATAAGTGGTGGTCATTGCAGTACGAACAATCGCGCATATTTTTGCTTAATATCCGGAAAATACTTATTTGCGGAAAATTTAAATGCGATATTAGTTTTCAGCACACCGGAAAACCTATAAAACAAGTTTTTTTTTTTAAGTTAGGCTTTGTGTTGGTCTACCAGGCAACAACAAACACCAACCCTAAAAAAGTAAGACCCACCCAAAAAGTGGCCATACAATGAGTTCTCAATTTACGTTAAATTAATATAGAAAAGTGATCCCTCACTTTTTGAAACTATAATGTGCGACTATAAGGGCAAATATCACATAACCCATTAGACAAGTCATTAGCTTTCCAACGAGCCTTCATTTGTTAAATTCTAATCAATAGTCGCGGAGATTTCGAACTCATAAAATTGCCCCCAAAAAGGTGGTATATCTATACACGAATATATCTATACTCACAGCCTAATTGAATATTGAAATAATCATATCTTTGGTTCTATGGGGCTAAACTACATTAACATTTGCAAGCTTTTTGAAGATTTCAATACTATTCTATGGTTTACATTTTATGACAATTGGTTAAACAAAAAACAACGATATTTTCAAACCAATAAAATATGCCCAAATTTGCCTACATTTGTATATATAGTGTCCTGGCAAGTAGCTCTGGTTTTGTTGCCTTAGTTGTCTCCCCTACATTTGTCGATTTTGCTGCTTCGGTTGTCTCCCATACATTAGTCGGTTTTTCTGCTTCTGTTGTCACCTATGTGGCCTTATTCGGACTATAATTTTAACAGTGGAGGGTATTGTCACAATGTTTTAGCCCAGCCGTTCTTAATCTTTCCTCCATCATTGACCCCTTGGCTTTATTTATTTCTCCATTTCCCGCTATTCCAATGCATAATATTCATAGCCATCATAGAGTGACAGAAAAATAAGCAGGTTGAAAAGAACGTTTTCATTGTTTTGGGCTTTAAGTTTTGTATAAAAATAATATTATACACAACACAACAAAGAAGCCAAAGCCATATTGAACATATGAATCCAGGTATGTGCGGTTTTTAAGACATAACACACTCTGAACAAAAATGAGCGTTTTTAAATTATCAAGTACTTCAGTTATTTACCCCCCGATTATATATATTTTTTACCCCTAAGTGGTAAATTTACTCCTGGTTGAGAACCAATGTAGCCTTTGTTTGGTGCATCTTTACAAACTCAGGAAATCTAACCGAAATCGGGCTTCTATACGGACTTCACAGATTTCGGGTGTTTGTGTAGAACTGTACCCTTTAATTGTGTTATGTAAATTAGTCGGACTATTGTTTTTATTTTGAGTGTTATCGTCACAACACTTCGGCCGATGTAACCTCCGACCTTCTACATGTGTATATTTTCGAGTATTTGTAATCTTTTTGTCGCACGTGGGAATCTGCACAGAATTGCAAAAGGAACCCTATATTTAAACAACGAGGTATCAAGGACCCGTGGCATAACGGATAAAGCACTTAGCGAAACTCGGTTGTAAGTGACACTCCCCTGAGGGTTGAAGGTTCAATCCTTGTGCGAGCGGTACTAACATAAAAAAATGTTTTATGTGGTTATGGGTGAAAGGAACAAGAACATGCTTCCCCGTAGATTCAATAAAGTGTTCGAAATTTCGTGAAGATTTCCGAATTCGACAGAAAAATTCCCAGTTTGACAAGATATTTGGTTTTGCTGCTTTGTTTTACGGCATACCACCCCTTTTCAGATTATTTAATGCCGAATACAGTAATTAAGGTAAAAAAGAAATTATGCATAAATTATTTGCGATGGTGTTTGTTTTACAAAGGAAATTTGTTATTTTTGTTTATTTACTTTGCATAACATTATTGAGTTTTGCAAAGGGAAAAGATTTAAAAAAAAAAACAACCATATCAATGCTTGAGGCATTTTAGTTCAGGAGCCAATATCTTCAGACGGCATGATTTGATAGCATCTTTTATTTCTTTAAAAATTCCGAAAAAAGTATTTTTCGTTCCATTTAAAATTTTATGGAATCGAAAATTTGGAATAAAAATAATTCATTTGCTTGAAAGAAATCCTGAATTGAGTTTCAAATTTCTTGTGTTGCGTATTCGCTGTGACGGATTGTTCAAAATGCGTTTGTTTAGTCAGTGTTAACATCTACTTTTGTACAATATATATGTACAATGACAGCAAGTACAACCACAACACAGCTGATCTATTAAAAAATATATTGCTTTTTTTCACACCGACAAATCAGCTTTTGATTATAAATTATTACTGGTGCTTTGAAGTGTCTGAAATGCGCGTGAGGTGGGGTGCGTGATTGTGTCGGATGTTGGGCGGTGAAGAAATGGTAACAGACCCGCTCTCTCTGACCTATTGGCAGCTTTCTCTTTATGTCGATTATATTTATATAAACATTGTTTTATGAGAATGTTAATATTTCCTTTGTCTATTGTTTCACTCCTTTGACTGATATCCTCTCACATATTTATGGGTCAAATTATATTTTTCGTTAGACAATGGTGGAAAATTCCGCATACTTCACATCGGACCCATTTGCTTGTGTGCAACTAGGTGAATGTTTTGTTTTTCTTCCCAGGGTCGCCTGCCAATATCTAACACTTATTATACCGAAACTTTTACTGCCGTCAAATTGATCTTAATTTCAAGATATTTTAAAATGTTATTCCCAGTCATCACCTGCAGAGAGAGTTGTACTTTAAACCCCAAGAAGTCTGTCACTTAGAACTGGTACCACTTAAGACTTTTATTCTTTATTCCAAGTGTCGGATGTATTATCTGCTGAACTTTGTGCTAATAAAATCCAAGATAGACGTATTAATTCTAAGAAGACGAACATTAGCCTTTCTTATTTTATAAATTGTGAAAAATTATCTTGTTACTTTAAAAGTTTATTTTATATACATTTTGTTTAGTCAATTATTCAAATTACAACTTGTCATAAACAAGTTTCCAGACTTTTTCTAGAGGCACTTAAAATTGTCGCAGACTCTTGAAAATCCACTAGGTTATTGTTATACATCTTTTGAAATGACTAACTATATTTTATGATTTCACGTTCAAATGATATAGCAGGAATTGAAATACACCCTACTAAACCGTGAGTGTCACAGCTGATGAATTTCAAAAATGCAATCTGGACGTGAAGACATTTTAGAACGATATGAAATAAAATTCTGTTTTAAACTTGGAAAAAAATGCCATCTAAACGGATGGAATGTTTTAGTCTACTTTTGAACAATCTTGCATGAATCAAGCATCAGTTTTAAAGTGGCATGAGAGAATCAATTAAGAGAGTGAGTCTGTGAAGGATTATGAGAGGAGTAAAGAAGTCAGAAAACCAGATGTGATTGGCCAAATAAAGAATTCCGGAGATAAGGACCGTCGTGTGTCTATCGAGGCAATGACTGCACAGTTTGATGTCAATGTGGTAACTGTACAAAATTATTCGTGGGGGAAAAAAGATGGGCATCACCCTTCCTATAGTCCAGATCTTGCCTCCTCTAATTTTTGGTTATTCCCTAAGCTCAAGGAAAACATTAAAGGTTGCCATTATGAGACAATTGAGGAGATGAAGGAGGCTGTAACGAGGGTTATTTATATGCTTACACAAGAGTACTTTCATGAGGCCCTCTAGAAGTTGTTGGAATGCTACAAGTGCATTGCAGCCGGGGGAGATTACTTACATGGGGACTATAGTGTCATGTGTGTACTATCAATAAAAGTGGCCATACGAAAAAAGGTCTGGAAACTTATTGAAGGCACCTCACACACACACACACACACACACACACACACACACACACACACACACACATATATATATATATATATATATATATATATATATATATATATATATATATATATATATATATATATGGAGGGGGAGTCCTCTTCTCCCTCGTATGAGATAATGAGTGGAGAGGGGGGCTTCTTCTCTCCCGTATAAGATCAATCTGTTATATTTTCCGCCAGAGGTCATTGACTACTTTGTAACATTCGAACGATCTCTTTTATTCGTCGGTTGACATTCACCTGTGCTTCTAAACACAGTAGCGAGTGAAACCGTTAACGAATGCGATCGGTCATATAAGACAACGCTGCTACAACATCCGGTCGGTTATCGGGAACCCGGATTAGGAAATAGATTTCAAAAGGCTGCACTTCCGTGACGTTAGACGCCATGACGCTTGTGTGTGGACATATGTGCACTACGGTGGCGCCGTCTATCGGCTGACTGCATATCGGGGCGCACATCCGAGTAAAATCCGCTGACTCCACAGAAACGAAAGGACTTAATTGTAAACGCAAGGGCGGTTAGAACTTGAAATGAAGGCGGTTGCATTATGGTATAATGGAGATAAATTTTAGCGTCCACGAAGAAATTGGAGAACACATAAAAAGAAATATAAATAATCGTATGACCACGGTGTATAATTTATTCTCTTGCTTCCGTTCTTTATTTCCCTCTCTTTCTCTTTCTCTCCTTCTCACTCTAAATCTGTACACACACACACATTATCTCTCTCTCACTCTCTCTCTCTCCCTATCTCTCTCTCTCTAGTAGCACTAAATATGATCCTATTGAAAAAAAAAAATGGCTCATATATTTGAAACATTAGAGATATCTTGTAATTGTATTCTGCGTAAGAAAAAAGCTTTTTTGGTGGATTTGTGAGAATTTGGTTTTCTTACATTTGTATATAGTTTATATTATAATATCAAAATGATTTATAAGATTGCTTTAGTATTATTATTATTATTATTATTATTATTATTATTATTATTATTATTATTAGTAGTAGTAGTAGTAGTATATTATTAAATTAAATTATCGTGCTAGGAAAAAAGATTATATCAGAATCGGGAATCGAAGAATCGAAACATTTTGAGGTATCAGAATTGAATTAAAAAAATATTAAAGCCTTATATCCAACTAAAATAGAAACCCGACGCTGCCCGGGATTGTATGAGCATCAACATATATTTCACACTTCCAATGCTTTTATTGCCATCGAAATCAATGAAACCGTTTATTTTTTTAATCGAACTGATTGGTTGCCTGCATTAGTCGGTTCACCTGAAAAAAAGCTTTACACGCCTCTCTGTAGTTACTTAGTCAACAATACACTATAATATACATTGCACTGTAGAGAACCTACTGTTGACTTTATACAACTATTTTTGACTTGGATTAAACTTTAAAATGCAAGAGATCATGATCCAAATGTGCCCTATTTATTTCGAACCCATTCCTATCTTATCAAGTAACCTACTGTCGATTTCTGCGCTAAACCCTCTTGCTTGTGCGTTGATAAATTTCTTAAATGCATTTTGATGCTAGGCTGCATAGATCAAACATGAACCGTTTCTTCTTTAATTTTTTTTTTTTACATTTACATTTATCAAGTCTCGGAAGGCACTCGAGGATAAGGGTTATTGCGTGTACAGTAATCAATAGGATAGTATCGTAGTAATCGTTAGTATTGGAGATTTGATAAAGTATCTTACTTAAGGGGGGCGATTCATCAGGAATTTGTTTATGTTGGACTTGAAGACATCCAAGTTGTAGTCAGGTTGGAAACAGGCAGAGAGAAGGGAGTTCCAGAGTCGTGCACTTCTAAGAAAGAAGATTTGTTCATGGAATCTAAGTTTTGGTTTTGGCACACATAATGAGTGGGGAAAATTTTTTACAGTGGTTTCAGGTAGACGGGTGTTTATAGTGAAAGAAAGGGACTGGAGTTCAGACGAGCACTTGCCATGGAAGTAACGATAAAACAAAGACAGGCTCGCAATGTCTCTTCTGTGGGAGAGAAGTTGCAGGGAAGAGAAAAGGGCATCCCCCACTAAGCCACGAAGTCAATTTTGTACTCTGTCAAGGCAGGATAGGCTGTTTTTAACAGCTCCTGCCTAGATGTGACAGCAGTACTCCATCCTTGGACGTACTTGGCTTTTATATAGATAGAGAATTGCATCAGTAGTGAGATATCTTTTAGAACGGTAGAAGGATCCCACCATTTTTCCTGCGACCTTGGCAACAGACTTAGTATACCTGTTCCATTTCAGATCAGGAATAAAGGTCATTCCCAGAAGCTTATCAAAACATGGGGCCTCCCCTAGACGAGAGTCATCCATTTTAATTGATGCCAGACGGGGATCAGAGTGTTGATGATGTAAAAATAGAAGCTTGGTTTTAGATGCATTAAAGTAACCAGCCACCTCTTCCCCCACTGTACTGTGCGCTCAAGATCAAAGGAGAGAGAATCAAAGAGAACTTTGTCATTTACGTCCTTAGATGTGTTGCCATAGATGGTCATACTACATTATTTTCAGTATGTCAAGGCAGTATAAGGTCGTCCTAGCAGATACTGCCCAGATGTGACAGCAATACTCCATCCTTGGACGTCCCTGACTCTTATATAGGTAGATAATTGCTTCAGCAGGTAGATATCTGCTGGATAAATAGAAGTATCCCATCATTTTTCTAGCGACTTTGGCAACGGATTTGATGTACGAATTCTATTTTAGATCAGGAGTAAAGCTTGTCAAAACATGGGGCCTCCCCAAGAAGAGAGACATTCATTTCAAGTGATGCCAGATGGAGATCAAAACGTTGATGATACAAAGATAGAAGCTTGGTTTTAGATACATTAAAAGTAGCCAGCCACTCCTTTCCCCATTGTACCACATGCTCAGGATCAGAGGAGAGAGAATCAGAGAGAACTTTGTTATTTGCGGCCTTTGATGTACTGCCATAGATGGTAGTGTCGTCAGCAAAACTGTCTTTGTATAAAGTTTTTAGGAGAAGACGTTTGAGAGTGTGTTGTTAATTTCATTTATTGATTTTTTTCCCCAATATTTCCCCAAGAGTGGTTTGCTCTTTTGCTGCGCATTGATTGGTTGATCCGTGTCTTATATCAGGTTACAATCAAACCTGAGTGCATGACATCATGTTCCAAGCAAAGCCGAATAGCTGGTTAGTTACGGCTGGTTCAAATTCTGCACAAATACCGAAAAAATGAACTTTTACAAAAAAAACACCCGTCTAGCTGAATCCACTGTCAAAAACTTTCCCCACTCTTTATCTATGCCTAAATCAAAACATAGATTCCATCAACAAAGCTTCTGTCTTAGAACTGCACGCCTGTGGAACTCTGTTCCGTCTGCCTGCTACCCTCCTGACTACAACTTAGATGTTTTCAAGTTCAACGTAAACAAATTCCTGATGAACCGCCCCTTAAGTAGACACTTTAAATATCCACACTAACGTACTGTACTTACAATAACCCTTATCCCTGAGTGGCTTTCGGGTCTTGATAAGTGGTGACCACCTTGTGAAAAAAAAATGAACTACTTAGCAAAAAGCTTTGTTAATAACAAAATGATTTGCTGAAACGAAACATCTAAATATTTTGGTGTTATACAATTAAATAACCTGCCATGTTCAACAACTCAATAAGACAAACCTATTAACAAAACTCTTCGAAAAAACATCTGCAAATGTGACTTTTGTGAAACGCTTAAAGATCGAAAAACACAAAAACGAACCAATGAGTATTAATGATTTGAAAGAAATATTTTATTTTACAAAATGTCATGAAGCAATGTTATTTTTGTGTTAAATAAATAAGTTGTCGACTGGAACTGCCAATAGCAATTAAATGTTGTGAAGTCTGGAAATGGAAAAACAAACCCATTAATGAATATTTTTATTGATTGTATTGTTATCGTATGTAAGGGTTAATAGGTATCTTAACAAAATAAATTAAAAGGTGACTAAAGTGAAGTTTTCTTCTGTGGGTTTGAATGTAAAACTGGGTAATGCTTAGATCAATGACCTTAAAGGAAGGTTTAATCTAGACAGTATAGGAAGATGTTTGAAGAACAAGAGATTTTTTCGATTATCGATGTTCAATACTTATCGGTAGCATTGTAAATCCTATCTTGGAACACACCCAGACACAAAAATATATTCGTGTGAAATTCAAAAAACAGGCCCAGCCGCTTCGGAATCCATAGAGAACGGACTCTGTGTGTGTGTGTGCCTCTCTCTCACACACAGACACACACTGACAGACTGTCTTTTATATATAAGAAATTACAAAAAACGTTTCTTTGAATTTTTTAAGGGAGTTCTACAATTTTCAGCGAGTAAGCAACGTTTTGCAACTTTGCAAGCAATACTTAGGGTTAGTGGTAAAAAAAAATAATGAATATTCCTTAAAAATTAAATAGCCTAGAAATAATGAATATTTTACGTTTAATTTAGATACAAAATTAGTATTATACTAGCATTTTAGCCCGGCGTTGCCGGGGTGTTTTGATGTGTATGTTGAGCAAAAACAAAAAAAAATTGCTAGTAGGAAAGCAGGTTCGAACCCGTACCGCAAAGGAGGAAAAGAACGGGGTAAAAAACCTAACGTTTATGCTGTTACGACCACCGCCATAGTAAGGCTAGACAATCTAAAGGAGAGGATAACTTTAAAAAATATCGGCGAAAAAAGTGACCCCCCCCCTGTAGAAAAGTGCCTAGTTGAAGGGGAAGATATTAATGTGTTTAGCCAATTTTTCGATATTTGTCGTATGGAAGGTCCAACTTTAAAACGATAATAGTCTTGGTAAAATCTGTCGCCTCTATTGAAAGTTTAAGGCAGACATGCAAACATACATACATACATTTATATATTGGTAACTAAATATTTTCGACCCAAACTGATGAAAAAGCTTGCCCTATCTCTGAATACCCTTTATGTAAAATTTCAAATATTTAGACCAGAAATTGTGTGAGTAATTTGGAAGAGACTGCAGAGTTCAATTTTTTTAAAACTTTGACCCCTATTATGACCCCTTTAAATTTATTGTTTTGGGCTCAAATCAAGTTATTAAGTTCGATCCATGTCCAAGGAACCTATATCTAAAATTTCAAGTGCGTAGACCAAAAATTGTCGGAGGAGTTTGGTAGAGTTCTTAAAGGTAAAATCGTTGAACTTTTAACCCTTAATCGCCAAATTTCTGGCCAAAAACTGATCACATTTTTCATTTGATATACAGGGTACTGAGATTTAGGAAAATCGATCATATCGATTTTCCTAAATCTCAGTACCCTGCATATAAAATTTCGAGTGTGTAGACTAAAAATTGACAGAGTTGTTGCGTAGGGAAATGTACACAGACACACAGACACACACACAGACACGTTCACTTTTATATACATATATATATATATATATATATATATATATATATATAGATAGATAGATAGATAGATAGATAGATAGATAGATTTTTCGTTTGGCAGCAAGACAACTCCATCGAACCACAGAATTGATTTTTTATGATTACAATAAATATATGAAATTCATTTAATAAAGGTAAGAAACAGAATAGTTAACGAAGTTACCGCCCACTTCCATGTTAAAAATGGTTTTCTAAATAGTAGCATCATTATTCATATATATATATATATATATATATATATATATATATATATATATATATATATGTTCTTTATATAACGAGGGTTTGTTAAAAATTATTTTCTCAAATCGTCTTCTTATTTTGCAAATCAATCATTGACTATTCACACAGCAGTTTGCCTTTAACGGTTACGTAATATATTTTGTGTATTTGTTTATAGTGTCAATCGACGATCAATTCGCAGCAAAACATTTGAGAGAAAACACGTAGAAAATATTTACTCGTGCAATATACCCTTTCAAGTCTATATGTACCATTGTTACAATATATACGGACATTACACAGAAGGTTTTACAGTAATTTGAAAGTTTAAAAAAAAGCGACAAATCTCTAATCAAATATTTACAAATGTTAAAAGAACAAGAATCGAAATCAATAACAGAATCGGAGTCGGGGTTTTAAAAAATGATCAGTAATGGTGTCAGACTCAAGAAAAATTTAGAATCGCCTAAGATCAATATCTGAATAGGGATGCTATTCTAGCCGCACTGATGAACTGTGATACACTGAAACAGTACTTTATGTGGATACTCTCTCTCTCTCTCTCTCTCTCTCTCTCTCTCTCTCTCTATATATATATATATATATATATATATATATATATATATATATATATGACCTTAAACTATATCCGATGGTTAGACCCCAGCTTGCGGGCTTTGGGGGTGTGTGGAGCCACTCTTTAATTGCCATTACTCCCAGGTCCACTCTGACCCGGAGTAGTAGTACCTGTTAGGGTCTCAGCTATGGGTTAAATAGAAAATGACTTGGAAAAAAGATATATTCTATTAAAAACAATTTTGAAATCACTAGATTTGGCATTAAATAACCTGAAAAGGGTTGATTATGCCGCTAAACAAAAACAAACAACTAACCAACCATAAATGTATATATATTTTTCAGAATGTGTGAGAGAATATATAATTATTTTCACTGCAGGACAACATTGCAGCCAGGAAGAGCCGCGAAAGCCAACAAACCGGAAGTCCAAGACTCGAGTTTCGCCCTCATTTGGGCTCATCAGTTAGACACACCCAAACTCAGGATTCGAAACCTGAGCCTCTTGCAAGCACTCTACCAACTGAGCAAACACGCCGCACACAAGAAATAGATCAAGCAAACCGCAAGGAAATCCTACAGTGGAATGCACTTACCTTCGTCTCGAACAAGGGATGTGATGATCATCGTAATCAGCCTTAACCCAAGTCGATGTCTCACTAGTAGGAATTTATACTCGCTAGGGATGTTATCACGACAAGCATATCCTAACGAGTAATAAGTATTTTTCAGAATGTCTGAGAGAATTTGTTATATATGGGCCGTGGAATTGCATTCATCTGCAAAAGATCTAGTTAATTCGCATATTCTTTTAAACATTTGTTTTAATTAATTTTTTTTTTTAATTACATTTTCACCCCAAACAAGGCACATTGCCACTTTGGTGTAGGGGGCTACTATCAGGGGCAGCAACTACTGGGGCACTATGTAGGGATTTGGGCAGCAAGATGTCGGTTCACGTTGCAGTTGAACTTCTGCATGTCAGTACACTTAGGGAAGCAGGAACCTGGAATGGAATTCCAGAGTTTAGCGGTTCTGGGGAAGAAACTACTGGAGTAGAAAGATCTTTTACATATTGGGATCTCTACTGTGTGGGGGTGGGATTTAGCTGCCTGTCGAGTTTGTCGAGGGTGTCTACGTCGTGGGGGCACAAGTGTCTGCAGTTCGTCAGAGCATTCACTATTAAAATACTTATAGAACAAGCAGAGGGATGCAACGTTTCGTCGATGGGACAGAGGCTGGAGCTTAGATGCCAGTTCAGGGCTTATCAGATTGGCGACTCTTTTTTGAACCTTGTCTAGGAGCGAGAGACTAGTAGCAGATGCACCAGCCCAAATGTGACCACAATACTCCATACATGGGCGAATGGTGCCCTTATAGAGATACAGGATACTTTCAGGTGTCAGTATTTTTCTAGCACGGTAGAGAGAGCCTACCATTTTCGCAGCGGCCCTGAGAATGTTTTCAATATAATTGTTCCAGCTCATGTTTCCTGTGAACGTTAGGCCAAGCAGTTTGAAAGATGTACTCTCAGACAGGGAGTCACTGGCAATTGCTATTGGTGGCAGAGAAGGTTTCTTGTAATTATTGAATGAAACTAGTTTAGTCTTGGCAGCATTGAATGTGACCATCCATTTATGTCCCCAAATGACTGTATTTAGTTAACGTGTAATAACGTGTAATTATAGTCATGCAGATATTCTACATGATTTATAATTGCGTAATATTTTCGTAAAAAGGTGAAAGTAAATACAAACCTCTTTCTATGTATATTTATGTATGCGTGTATATATATATATATATTAGTTTCAAAATTTTGCCTATCAAACTCCTCTGTCAATTTTTTCGCAAACACACAGGAAACTTAATATATAGGGTAATCGATCCCATGCAAAACTTATTCTTTGGGCTTTAGCCGGAGAAAATCGGTGAGAAAGTGTAAAAATTTAAAAAAAATGGAATTTGCCATACCAAGGTGGAACGACGGCATCACGAATATGCATGCGTAACGTAATAGCTATTAGTTCATGTTTTAATTTTTATCATTGCAGCAAACATGTCTTCATATCTTATGCATTAATGCCAAAGGAAAAAGTAAATCGTAGGCTAAACGTTTTGGTTTCAATTATCGATGGTGGTGCACGAGTCATTTTTTTTTTTTTAACTTTTTAAATCATTACTATATAGTGGGTCTAATATAATCTATAATATAAATATCACCTGTCTGTTTAAATGTATTTATGTATGTACATACTACCTACGTACGTATGTATGTATGTATGTATGTATGTATGTATGCTTAAACAATGTATGTATGCTTTTAAGAGAGGCGACGAATTTTCACGCCCTCGATATCGATTTAAAGCGCGGTCCTTCGGATGAAAAGTATCGAAAAATTAGCTAAAAGCATTAATTTCTCCACCCTGAACTGGACACTTTCCTACAAGGAGGGGTCGCTTTTTAGCCGCTATTTTCGAAAGTCATACCTTCTTTTTCAGTGACTAGCCTTACACGCACACACACACACACACACACACACACACACACACACACATATATATATATATATATATATATATATATATATATATATATAAGTAATTATAATTATTATTCATGTATCTGAATAACATATTATGTATCCAATTTCAGTATTTACTTTAGCAGTGCTCAATATCTACTCAATAAGTAGAACTAGGTAGTAGATATATGTTGTCGCCTAACGATTCCTCGTGAGAAGGAAACAAGGAATATTTTGTATAATTTAATTGCCATATATATTTTCAAAACTTACTAATGAATATATATATATATACATATATATATATATATATATAATTATTACTATAAGTATCTTTATTAGCTATATATAACAAAATTCCGAATTTAACGGTTTTAAAGACGAAAACCAAGTGCACAATTTTTTAAAATAAATAAACATGTTTATATATTAAAATTAAATTCAGTATTTCGATTCATAACAGAGTTCTCTCTCTCTCTCTTTCTCTTTCTCTCTCTCTCTCTCTCTCTCTCTCTCTCTCTCTCTCTATATATATATATATATATATATATATATATATATATATATATATATATATATAAAGTTTTTGTTCTTTTCTTTCTTGTTTTCTCACTATTATGGCAGTGGTGGCGCCTAGCACGTTTTTGTTTAGATGTTGCCGAAGTGTAGGGTTCAAATGTCCAGTCCACTAGAAAGGCCGGCCCAGAAAGAAAAGCGTGATAAGCATTGCTAATACAATAATGGTGTGTAAAAGAAAAACAAACAAAATAAAAAAACAGATATATAAAAAAACATATTTCTTGATAAAGATTCTATTACGAATTGAAATATCGAATTTAATTTTAATACAGAGACATGTTTATTTATTTAGAAAATTTTGCACTTGCTTGTGGTCTTTAAAACCGTTAAATTTTGAAGTTCCATTCTATATCAACAGTGTTTTAAACAGTAGACTTTTTATTACTTATGTATATATATATATATATATATATATATATATATATATATATATATAATCATCGACATACAGTACTGTTTCGTTGTATCACAACTCATCAGTACCTCTAGACTAGAACCTCTCACAAGCTGAGGATTAAACCTAGAGCTAGAACGTCGCGTTGACAGTCAGCAATTCTACCCATCGACCTACGGGAGCGGTGCCCGCAAATAACCTCGCCAAATGTGTATATTTTAAACAGACATTCGTCCACCACTTTTATAGTGGTCAAACCGCTTATTTATAAACAAACAGCGAGCCTCGCATTTTTCAGCCAATTAAGTAGCGGGTGAGATTATTTACGACAATAGTCTACCCAAAGGGGGGGCCTTAAAATAGTATATTATATTATTATTATATTGTAGTATATGTATATACTACTGTTAGGACGATTATCGGTATCGGAAACAAAATAATTTGTGCCTATTTGCCGATGCCAAAACGATTCTATTATTTTTTTTATTTGATTCTGTTTAAACAAGGTCGATAGCCATTAGTCGCGTGCTCTCGTGTAATGAATGAATGCGTGAATGTAGGATTGACATGAAATTCTTAAAGATAAACTAAAATGACCGAAAAATGGGCTGAAATGACTTAAATAAATAAAAAGTAAATGACTTAGAATGACTTTAATGAACTTAAGGATGAATTGAATGATCTTAAGAATGACTTGAATGCTTAAAAAATAACTGGAATCCTTCAAAAACAACTTGAATGATCTGGAGAATGACTTGAATGGCTTTGAGACTGACTGGTTGTAAAGTGGGTGATCATTTTACATTGAATTAATACAGAAAAGTGATCCCCCATTTATATCGCAATAAGTACAGCATGTATTAAGAACAGATACTACACTTTGATCTTCATATTTAATTTATTCCGTTTAAAGAAAAGATTACAATTAAAAAAATTCCAATATAAAATTAAAACATTTAAAAAAGTAAAATCTCCAAAAGACAAAACAAATTTAGGCACAAGGTCATGTAAGATCTGGGGAGGGAGTGTTGGAGGGTCTTTGTAACTAAAGTAAAAATTGAAGTCTTTGGCGACTTTACTCTTGACTGGCAACATTTACCAAATACTTCATTCACTCTGTGGAATCTAAAGCTAACTAATGAATTCCCAGCGTTTTAGCAAAAAGCATATATTTACAATTTCTGTGTGTGTGTGTGTGTGTGTGTGTGTGTGTGTGTGTGTGCGTGCATTTTTTTAAAAATTAGAATAAGTGTGTGTGTGTGTGTGTGTGTGTGTGTGTGTGTGTGTGTGTGTGTGTGTGTGAAAAAAGTTCAATTCATCGGAAAAATAAAAGTTCTTAATTTAGTAACAAATACTTCGTGTTGGGGAGTGGGGAAAACAACCTAGAAAAAAATGATCAAATAAAATTGCCTAGTGCGTTGTTAGTAAGGTCCCTCCCTGAGCTAATCTAAGTAGTTAGATCGCCTACTGTTTTCTGGGGCACCGAAAACAAGCGGAGAGATCCCTAGTGGGGATTGGGGTGGATTCTTATCGGGTATTGGGGGAAAAATAAAGCATCAAAAAACAGAAAATAGGGGGGGATGGGGATGTGGTAAAAAGCGACCTCCGAGTAAGGGTTGACCAGGGGTGACCAAAGAGGCGGGGGGGGGGTAATGGTTAGGTAGCTTCAGAAGGTTCTCTAGTGCCAAAACTAACAATCAGGGGACCGGATCTCATTTGTACCACCAGTCAAGAGTCTCTTTAATTTTCTATTGTTAACCTAGCGGGATGGGTTCCATAGGACCCAGTACCACTTGTGCCATGCCTATGATGGTAACGCGAATTCAAATTGGCGCCTCGTCGGATGCGCAAGCTAGTGTCATGCACCCACCTCCTGTCAAAGACCACTCGAGGCAACCTCCTCTAATCGCATCTGATCTTTACTTTAAGCAGATGTTTAAAGTAGACGATCAGATCCCTATCCGGAACAGATATCCCTTCGCAGACTCGCTTGAGGCGTGTGATCCATATGACCATTCTCGCTACTGCTAGGATCGCAAGAAAAGCTATTATTTTCTCCCTAGGCAGCGGCAGATCAATGTTCTGCACAAAGTATGACTCGTCGAGTTCATGCAGGCACGTGGCATCGATGCGAGCTGTTACCTCATTGACGTACCCTAAGAGGGTCTTAAGCCTACTGCAGCAGAAAAAAGCATGACCGACCGTTTCCTTCATGCCTTCGTCGCAGCGCACGCAAATGACCCGGGTCTCTTCTTTGTGCAAGTGGAGTTCGTCAAAGAGGGGCAGTGCGTTCCAAACAAGTCGCCAGGTAAGGGAAAATTCCGAGTTGGTAAGAAAGTCCCGTCCCGGCGCCCAATTCCACTGGAAGCGGACCTCTTCTAACGACATCCCCATCCACTTCACTAGCGGTTCCTTTTTGCTACACCCCGCTAGCTCCTGATAAAGCCTGTTCCTAGACTGTTCGAGGACACTGGTCCCTGGCAACGCTCTCAGTGCAGACCAGCATTCTGCGTAGAATTTTTGTTCCTGCCTTGATCTTCGCTGAGCTTCGACCGAGGGGTCAGATAAGAGATTGGAAAACGAGTTTCCAACTGCAGTGGCCCATGGAACGTCTAAGTACAGTGAACGGTTCAGGAAGGCCAACCTCTCTGGGTGCTTGTGATGCAGGAGATCGGGCAGTCCCAAACCTCCCTCGCTCGGATTTCGAACACAGACCTCTCTGCAAATATAATGCTTACCCTCGTTCAACAAGAGTGAGTTGAGGTGCTCCTGTAAGCTGATTCGTTTTTTTTTTTGCAGGGAGGGGAAGTACATACAAACGGTAAAGGATGAGCGGAAAGACGTATGTAGCACACGCCTCCACCTGACCCTTCAAGGACAATTTCCTTCGAATCCAAGTCTTGACAGAGGATTTGACCTTGGTCTCCACTTCTGACCAGTTTTTCCCAGCTGGAGACCAGGTCCAAACCACACACCGAGGATCCGGACCGGGCCGTTGGTTCAACTGAAGATGCCCGGAAGCGAATTTACTCCAGTCCAGGCACCCAACCGCAGACCCACCGACTTACTGCGATTGAAGACGGGCCCCATAACTTCTTCGTATTGAGCGAGCGCCTTGGTGACAACTTGAATGTCCATGGGGCAAGACACGAACACGATAACGTCATCGGCGAACGCGCAAACCATGGTTCGTGTGCTTCCAGGGAGAGCTATCCTGCACAGCACTGGTGTAGTTGCCTCGTCCCTTAACTTGCAAAGGAGGGGTTCCAATGCCAGGACGTACAAGAGAGGCGACAGCAGACAACTGTGTTGCACCGACTGGGAGACGGCGAATGACTCCGACAGCTTAACGTTGATCTGCACCGCTACCATCGGCCTGTCATACAGTACAAAGCTCCACTTGCGGAAGTCCGGATTAAATCCGGCGGCCTCCAGCACAGATCCCAGGAACCGATGGTCGACCGTATCGAAAGCCTTGGACTAATCCAAACTGATCTGCGCAGCCTCAGCGTCGTCTTCTGTCCCCTCTATGATCGTGCGTATCAAATGAAGATTGTCCTAAATCGATCTCCCCTTCACAGCATAGCTCTGGTCTGGTTCGATCAAGTCAGTGATGACAACCTGCAACCGATTCGCAAGAACCTTGGCCAAAATCTTTAACTCTGTGTTTAGCAGAGTCAAGGGCCTGACATCGTCTAAGTCTTCCTCCTCACCATGCCGTTGACCTTTCCTCAGCAATGTGATTACTCCCTTGGTCACCTGCCCAGAGATGGAACCCTGAACAAACAAATGGTTGAACATATTATTCAGAATAAGGACCAACATGTGCGACAGCCTCAAGTAGAATTCGTAGGGTAGACCATCAAGCTCCGGGGACTTGTTGCAGTTGACCTGTTTCAACGCAGTAATGATCTCATGTTCCATGACAAGACCATCGCAGCTAGCCACTCGAGCCACCATAAGATGGGGCGAATCGGCCAAATAGCTGCAAAACTCTTCGACCCTGAGTCTGGGTAGTTGGGTAAAGTGCTCCGATAGATGCTTCCGAAACCCCCTGCAAATCTCCCGCGTTGACACAAGGGCATGCCGTTCCAGGTCATTTACTTTTCAAATGTACCCGTCCGAGCTGCGCCTTAGAGCCGCCTTACGCTCAACAGCGTCTACATTAACAGCCTAGTTCGAGACTTTCATTAACCTAGCCCTAACTATCTGGCCCCCATACCGCTCGCTAGCCAAGCGGTTGAGGTCTTGTTTAGCTAGTCCTATCTCTAGGGGTCCCCTCCTCCACCGCCCGGGTCAGCCTATTCTCTATACGCTTCTTGGCCTTAGCCTTATCTAGTGCAAGGCGTTGGTTGTACTGGACCGAGAAGTGTCTAATCTTAGCTTTGAGACTAACCCACTACTTACTCCCGGTAACTCCCCCCCCTAATGCCCGCTGGATTAACTCTGTAACCTTCAACCGGTAGTCCTCCAGCTCTAACAAGGTGCTATTGAACTTCCAGTATTCAGCCAGTTTAGGCCTAGAGCTCAAGTTCAAATGGGCCATAACAAGTTTATGATCCGAGTGTCCTAAAAAGTGGAACGTGGGGCAAGATATGAACTCTACATCGCCTCTTCTGACTAACATCCGATCCAAGTAAGTACTTGAATGGGAAGGCACATTAGGATGCCACGTCCACATCTCTCGCCCCGGGTGATCCATGCGAAATCTGTCGATCAGGTCGCACGAAGCCATCAGGTCAGACAGACTGCTGTCACACCACACCGACCCGCTAGTCTCCCCGACCTTATTTATCTTGGGATCAAAGATGGCATTCCAATCACCCATTAAGACTACCCTCTGTGGATCATCTATAAAACCCTGCACCTGTCGAAAGAAGAAAACCCTCTCCACAGCGGAATTAGACACGTAAACTGCGACTATCTGAAACACACTGCTATTAACGGCAACATCAACAGCAATCGCCCGCTCGTCCTTGTCCACGTAAAAAACATTCACCGACGCTGATAGGGTGCGATTTACTAGCAAGGAGATTCCACGATTATAGGTATTGCCATATGCTGAGTAAACATCGTAATCGTTCACCAGCACGTGACAATCCGTGTCACAAATAAAATGGGTCTCCTGTATAGCGGCAATATCTACCTTGAGGGACATCAGATCTCTCAGCATGCATGCGGCCTTGCTTTGACATTTGAGGCCCCTCACATTATAAGTAGCCAAGTTTAAAGCCATGGTAACCTACCTTATTCAGTGTCACACACGGGCCTGAAATCCCCGGGGGTGAGGACGTGGCAGGTGTGTCCTAGGCTTTCCGTCAGTAAGTCTGCAGAGGGTACTCCATTCTTGGCCACGCCTCCCACGTCCAGGAGGAAAATTAATTTTAAAGCCCTGTAGAAGGAGGGGTGAATATATACAGAGATTCTGCCCTCACATTTAAAAACTAAATTGTTTAGCGAAGGATTCACCGTGTCCACCAGCTGCTGGCCTGGGATTGTATCCTTCGTGGCATCTATCCACGCCCATTCCTAGGAATCCTTGTTGACCCTAATAAATTTGGTCAACAAGGGAGCGTCCTTGAACTTGTTTGGGTCGGTGATGTAGAGAAAGTTCTTTAGCTGGTTATAACAGGCCTTCTATTGGCCTTTCAGTTCTGTTGTTGACTGCAGAGGGCCCGTCTCGCATATCTTTCCTCCTGGAAGGAAAGGGAGTCTCTTTGTCCACTCCTTGCAAATTGATGGGGTGGGTTTTTCCTGGAATAGAGGGGGAGTAGGTGCAGAGGGAGTAGAGGAGGGGGTGTCGGGTGTTGGAGTGTTTGGTGGCGGGGGAGGCGGTTTTTTGGGGCCGTTACTCGACATTTATGAGGATGGATTGCGTGGTAGTGTTCTTGGGGGTTTGGGGGGGGAGGAAATTGCTCTGGCTGTTTGAGGGAGGGGGATTTGGGGGTTCAGCCTCGGATGGTTGGATATTGTCTTTGTGGGTGGAGGTGTCTCTTCTTTTCCTCCTCTTCATCATTCTCTGCTGCTGCTGTTGTTATCTCTTCTGTGTCTGTAGCTGTCTCTAAACCCTCCGACGCGAACTCTTCCTCGGAGTCTTGGAGCTTCCTCTTTTTGAGGAAGAGGGCGCCTGAGTGCCCATCGGGGTGATTTCGGGTTGGGTTTTGGTCCTTATTGGTTTGGGCAGGTTTTTGCTGGGTCTGCCCTTTCTTTCTGACCGTTGCCCAACCCGCTTCTGCTGCCGGGTCGAAATTGCCTGCAGATGGGGATGCAGCTGGGGATACAGCTGGGGCTGGGGCTGGAGCTGGGGCTGGGGCTGCGGCTTGTACCTCTGCTGGGGTTTTGGCGGGTGTTTGATGGGGACTTTTCCCTAGGGGTTGGCTCGTTGCCTTTTAGGACAGTCCTTGGCCATGTGTCCCCTCAGCTGGCAGTGCTAGCAGTGAGCGTTTCTCCCCTCCACGATCAGTGTCATGGTTTGCTCTCCAAACTTGAGTATTGGCTGGAACGTTGTCGAAACTGTCCTTGCCCAGGACCATCCGAACTTTGTAGTCCCCAGTCCAAACGTTGTGTCGACCACGGGCTGGAGCGACTTCCTGCACCTCACCATGCTCATGGCCCCGACTTGTTTTCCGGTCATATAGCACGGGACGTTCAGTACTGAGACAGTGGTGTTCCTCCAGCTGAGGTATACTGGCTGGAGCCGAATGTTCCTGCTTCTGTGTTCGGTCCTGGGCAGTCTTTTTGCATCGTCCTGGCTGGGGAGCAGAATGTCCTACATGGCGAAACTCCTCCTGCATATATAGCTTGCCGGAATGTTCAAGTCAATTAGGATTTCCACCATTGACACCCGTTAAACTCCAGGTCTTGGGGTCGGAGGTGATCAGGGAGAGAACTCTTTTTCCAATTTTTCGATCTGTCCCGGAAGGAGTATGATGGTTGTTCCCTTTGTGACATCCTTGTAAGTGGAGTTGAAGAGTTCCCTATAATCATCGGGTGCCATCTGCTCCAGCTCCTGAGGGCCCCATGCCGTATTCTCGTCCTGTTTGGTGTTGGACGGACCGGGGAGGGGATCGGCTGCCACTGCCTTTTCTTTCTGCTGCTGGCTCCGTTGTTGCTTCTGCTGTTGCTGCTGCATGGACCTTTTTGCGGGGGCTTACTCTGGCCAGTCTGGTGTTGTAGACTGGTTTTGGTCCATCTTCTGGCCCCTTTCCTTCCTTTTGCCCGGAGATTGAGTCATGGGATTTCTCCCATCAGGCTTTATTGTCGGTGGGTTGGTTTTTGGGGCTTTCGGTGGTGTTGGAGTGGTTTGGGGAGCTTTGGGCGATGGAGGTGTCTTATATTCCCCCCCCCCCCGAGAACCTTTAGCGATTTCAAAGTGTCCCTGAAAAGCGCTTGAGTTCTACAGGCAACTCCGTCTCCATCATCTTCACCTTCGGGCGTTGGGGAGCTGCCCTCATGGGGAGTAAGTGCTGGGTGACTGCATGGGGCTCGGAGACTGGGGGTGCCACCATTGTTGCCTTCGGCCTCCTCATCTCCCTCTTCTCTCTGTTCATCTGCCGGGAGGCTGTCCTCATGGGGAGCAGGAGTGGTGGAGTCTTCTCCGGCCGACGAGGATTGAGGTGGAGGGGGAGTCGTTGGGAGTGGTCCCCCGGAAAGGTGCCTCTTTCCCTCGTCAGCAACCTTTCTGGTCCCTATCATCTTGGGATTGTCATCTTGGGGAGCCAGGGCGAGAGTGCTTTCTCCAACCGACGATGATTGAGGTGGAAAGTGTGTCGCAGGATGTGTAACACCCAAAATCGCACCTTGTTCCTTCGTCAGTCACTTCCTTGAATCCCCCGTCTGGGAAGTGGCTCTCTTGGGGAGCCAGGGGCTGGATTGGTTGCCGTCCTGTAGCTGGATCTGCCTGGGTCGCTGCGCACTGCGACCCTACCCTGGCCTTCTGGTCCTCTTCATTCTTCTTGGTGGGTGCTCCCTCCGATGGGGAGTACTCGAAGGTGGGGATGTGGCGTATCTGGGGGGTATATGCCTTTTTCCCGGCATTGTGGAAAAAAGTGTACTGGCTGCTGATGTGGACCAATGTTGAGCGGAGAAAAAAAGAAAAATGCAGGGAAATTGGGGTGGTGGAGAGGTGTGGGTGAGGTCAGAAGCAAAAGTGGTTTGACCACCCCTCACAAGGATGCCAGGTTAGTCAGCTCAGATCAACCCGCAAGGGGGTAGAGCAGTGAAGGAAGAAGCAGATTGTGCTAGCGGGTCAGAGTGCCGCGTCGCAATTGAGAGAGATAGGGGATAGACATCTCTGCCCAGAGAGGGGAGCAGAAACGAAACACCCGCCCTACCCACGTCACCCTACCCACAAACAACCCCAAGGAAGCGAGAAAGAGAACCTGGTCTGCTCAATCCACTGGGAGAGCAGCGAAGGAAGACAAAGTTTGGGGCGGACAGGTCAGAGTGCTGCTCAGGCAATTAAGAGGGGAGAAAGTAGACCATTTAAACCTCAGAGTGGAGGAGGAAACGAAATACCCAAAAGAAAAAATGCTAAGCTAACCTGACCAGGTTGCGTCTACCAAAGAAAGTGTTGTTGGTCCCGAAAACAGCAAACTCCTAAAGAAGGGATCGGTTTTCGGGTCCAGACTACCACACAATGGCGTCGGTCATGGGGGAGCGAAAAGGGTCCAGACTCCCCAAAAAGGGGGTTGTTTCCACTAAAAAAGGTTAGTAAAGTCACAAAAGTGATCAAAGTGAAAGCCTTAAACTTGACTGGTGGGTCAAGTGGCGGACCTCTTGAAAAAAATAAAAAATGAGGTAGCTGGGAGAACAGATGGTATTTATTTGCTCCCCCACCGAGCAAATTAGACACAAGGCCAATTTTTAATGTGAGGAGTGAAGGGGAAATGGGGACCAACTCCCCGGGGAGTAGGGGAGCTGGATAGTGACAATTGGTATGAAGGGTTGCCCCTACATTAACCCAGGTCTTATATGTGGGGTCGCCCCCACATATGGTCTTTTCTTGCAGTATCTGCCGGAATAGATACTACACTTTGATTTTGGCCAAAAGGCAAAGTAAAGGGTATTTATTTGCTCCCCCACCGAGCAAATTAGGCACAAGGCCGATTTTTAATGTGAGTGAGGAGTGAAGGGGAAATGGGGACCAGCTCCCCGAGGTGTAGGGGAGCTGGATAGTGACAATTGGTATGAAGGGTTTCCCTTACATTGACATAGGTCTTATATGTAGCGTTTCCTCCACATATGGTATTTGCTTGCAGTATCTGCCGGAACAGATACTCCATTTTGAGATATTCAATTTTTTATACACAGGAAAAAAATACAATAGGGAAAATGAACAAAAAACTTAGGCACAAGGCCAACTCAAAACGAAGGGGGATGGTGAGGTTGGTTGATCCATCTTGTCTCTATTATGTGTGTGTGATGGGAGGGGGGTCTTCCTATTTAAACCCAATTTTAAAATTAAAAATTTTTTTTTTTAAATATCAAAAAATGCAAAAAAAAACAATATTAATAAGATTTCATTTGTGTCGAGGGATATGGGCCTCCCCCCGGTTAGTAAGCCCTCCCAACCCTATCTGAAATGCTAGACCACCCGTTTCACTCTGGTTTGTAAACGAACCAGGGTTTTGCGGGCAGCCTCTAAATGGAGGGGCTAGGGGTTGTGTCTTAAATAGGGGAGAAAAGAAAAATTTGACGGTGCGGGCAGGGGGGGGTTGTTAGTGTTTGGTTTGATTTCCTCCAAGCTGGGTTGAATTTCGATAGGAGGGGGAGGGGGCAAAAGAAAAAATTGGTCGAGAGGCTGAAGGAAGTAGAATTGGAAAGGGGCGGGGATCTGACAGAAACCCTAGAACTGGGTGCTCCACACCTAGGCGAGGAACATGTATTCAGATTTGGCTCCTCTTCGTACACACAGACTTGCTAACTGTATCCATCTTCTTTCAAAAGCCACGTGATGCAGCCTTCTTCTTTCGCATCTGATCTTTACCCGTAGTTGGTGTTTAAAGAAAGCGATCAGATCCTGATCAGAAAAAGGCAGCCCCCCCCCCCCAGCCATCTTGCAGTCTTGACGTCCAAATCATCATTCTCACCACGGCCAGGATTGCAGTGTAGACCATTTGTGTCTCCCGGTCTCACATCCTATGTTGGATACAGTAATTGGGTGAGGATGCTCGGGGTCAATGTGAGCCTTCACCTCGCCAACATACGACCAGTACTGGCAGAGTTCATGGCAATTGAAAATGCGTGTTCAGTTGTTTCTATGGCCGTCGTCCCGCAACAGGGACAGGCCGGCGACTCCAAGAAACCAGAACTGCATTGTATATTATTGAGGGGAAGCACGTTCAGGCCAATCACCAGGTCAGAGAGAACTCTGAATTGTTCAGATGACTCAGACCTGGCGCCCAGCTCAACGTGGAGCAGATCTCACTCTGCTGTCAACCCTAATGCGCACATAGCGAGTCAGCGGCAGCCCCCCTCACTAGATCCCTGTGGAGTTCCCTATGGGTGGCACTCACAAGGTCGCTGGACCATGGTAGTCGGCACTCTTTCAGGAAGGCTGAATCTCCCCGCGGCCTGCGACGACTCTCGATAGCGGGGTCGAGAATGAGGTTGGGAAAGGCAGCAGTGATTGCAGTTTGCAACGGTTGATCGTCTTGAAGGTAGTGGCTAAGGAAGGCCAGTCTCTAGGGGTCTCACTGACACCTTAAGTCCGGCATTCCCAAACCTCCCTCACACGGACATTGAATACAGACCGGTTTGCTCATCCAGTGTTTTCCTCTGTCTCAAAGGAGTGAGGACAAGAGTTCAACAAGAGCTGTTAGGTGTTGTGCAGGCAGAGGAAGCATGGCCAGTCGGTAAAGGATAAGAGGGAAAACATATGTGGCGCACGCCTCAGCTCTACCCTTTAAAGAAAGTTTCCTAGGAAGCCACGCGTTGACCACAGCTGACACCTTTGACCGTACCTCCGACCAATTCTTATCAAGCTGGAGACCCAGTCCGAACCACACGCTGAGGATCCGAACTGGGCCATCAGTCCAGCTGAAGGGCACTGGGAGGTTTGCGTTGTCACTCCAGGTGCCCAACCGCAGTCTGACCGCTGCAGTTTATCTTGGCCCCATGATTCTTTCGTACTGTGCAAGTCCCTCTGACACGATCTCGATGTCTCTGAAGCCCGACACAAAGACTGTGACATCATCAGCAAACACGGATACCTTGGCAGCTGAGCAGCCAGGCAGAGCCATTCCGCGCAGGGCCGAATTTGCCTCTGCTGCAGTTTTTGTTACCCGGATGTTGCTGGGTTTCAAACTTGGTTTCTCCCTTTCTGGAGAGGTGGCTACTTGGGGCTTAGTCTCTTGGGGAGCTTTGAAGAGGGCTGGCTGTTTGGTCACCTCGTCAAGGATCTTTAAAGATGCTATCGCTTTGTTGATTAGCATTTTAGTCCTTCTAGCTACTCCATCCTCATCATTTTCCCCTTTTTACGTGAAGGGGTCATCCTCTTGGGAAGCTGGAGTGCTACATTTGGGTGATGGTGTGGTGGGCTGAGGAGCCGGAGGTGCCACTGGCTGTGGCCCGCCCGTGACATCCATTGTCTCCTCGTCCCTTGATTTCTCCTCCTCTTTTGCTGGATGGTTGCCCTCGTGGGGAGCAGGAGTAGAGGGGTCGTATTCGGCCGACGAGGATGGAGGTGCAGGAGGTGCCACCAGCTGTGGTCTTCCTGAAAAGCTCTTTATTCCCTTAGTCGGGGAGTGGCCCTCTTGGGGAGCAGAGTCCAGACTTGGTTTTTCACCAGTTGGTAATTTCTCCAGGGTGGCCGCTGACGTGGACCAAATTGTAGCGGGGAGAAAAAAAATAGGGGAAATGGGGGGGGGGCGGGATCAGAAGAGAACAGAACTTTGACATCTCCTTGCGGGGACGTCGAGTTAGCAGCTCGAATCCCCCGTGAGAGGGAGAGCAGAGAAGGAAGACGCAGTGGGTGCTAGCGGGTCAGAGTGCCGCATCGCAATTAAGAGAGAGAGGAGAGACATCGCTGCCCAGAGAGGGGAGCAGAAACAAAACACCCGCCCTACCCACGTCACCCTACCCACAAACAACCCCAAGGAAGCGAGAAAATGAACCCGGTCTGCCCAATCCACTGGGAGAGCAGCGATGGAAGACAAAGTTTTGGGCCTGGCAGGTCAGAGTGCTGCTCAGGCAATTAATAGAGGAGAGAATATACCATTTACACCTCAGAGGAGAGGAGGAAACGAAGTACCTAACAAACTAAAGCTAACCCTACCAAACAAAGTGTTGTCAGTCCCGAAAACAGCAAACTCCCAAAGAAGGGATCGGTTTTGGGTCCAGACTACCACACAATGGCGTCCGTCCTGGGGGAGCAAAGAGGGTCCTGACTCCCCAAAAAGGGGGTTGGTCCCACTAACAAATTTTAGTCTGTCACGAAAGTGACAAAAGTGACACCTTGAACTTAACCCGTGGGGTCAAGTGGTTGAGCCCTTTAAAAAAAAATGTGGTAACTGGGAGAACAGATACTGCACTTTGTAGATATTAAATCCTTTATTCTTGTTAAAAATACATTGAAAATCAACAATGAACAAAAAATTTTGGCACATGGCCAACTCAAAAGGGGGGATTGTGGGATTCGTTGGTCATCCTTGTCACTCCAGAACTAAACAAAATCAAAAGTTTCTCCCAGCTAGTATCTTCTTTGGCCATAATACCGCATTCACCCTTTCATACTGGGGGACGTCTTACATAACTCCCAATTTTTAAAACATTTGTTATTGACGTGTAAAAAAACAAAAAGATAACAATAAAATGGTACAATAATTCATTTGTGTCGAGGGTGGGGGAAAAAAAGGTAATTAATAGGACCCTCCCAACCACGTCTAGTTGATAGACTGCCCGTTCCACTAGGTCTGTAAAAGGAACCTCGCTTCTGCGGGTCAGTCTCTGAGTGTGAATACCCTCTAGATGAGGATGAATGGAGAAAAGAAATTTTTGTGGGTAAAGGATGGGGGTTATTTTGTATTTCTTTCTCTCCAAGATGGGTGAAATTTAGAGGAAGGGGTGAAAACAAAAATTGCAAGTAGAGGGGGGTATCTGAGAGGCTTCCTAATCGGGGAGGGATGGAACACACACTCAGCTAGCTGAGACGCTACTTGTTTAATTTTACTTTACGGAACTGCGCGTTCCACACCTAGGCGGGGAACACGTATTGAAATTTGGCCCCTTTTCGTACACACAGACTTGCTACATGTATCCATCTTCTGTCAAATGCAGCGCGATGCAGCCTTCTTCTATCACATCTGATCTTCACCCATAGTTGGTGTTTAAAGAAAGCGATCCGATCCTGATCAGAAAAAGACAACATCCCCCGGCAACCTTGCAGACGCGACGTCCAATCACCATTCTGGCCACAGCCGGGATCGTAATGCAAACCATTTGTCTTTCCCTGTCCCACGGGGCCTCACGTTGTCAACGACATTGGATACGGTAATTAGGCGAAGATGCTCAGGATCGATGTAAGTCATCACTTCACTGACATGCGACCAGAACCGACGGAGTTCGGGGCAATCGAAGAAAGCATGATCAGTCGTTTCTACGGCCGTTGTCCCACAGCAGGGACAATCGGGCGACTCCAAAAACTGGGAACTGCATTGCATGTTGTTGAGTGGAAATGCATTTCGGGCCAATCGCCTGGTCAGAGAGATCTCTGAATTGTTCAGATAACTCGAACCTGTCCCCCCAGCTCCATGTGGAGTGGATCTCACTCTGCTGCCAACCCAAACTGACCAATTTTTATGATTTCAGGCTCAGTTATCAGCTAGAGCTACGGCAAGAATTCGAATACATTAAATACGAAAGCCTGATTGTCCCACCAGGTGAATTTAAAAAATCAATCTGGATATGAGGACCATTTAGAAGAACGATATGCAATAAAATTCTGTTTTAAACTTGGAAAATGAAATAAAGACGGAGGGAAGTCTTCTGACTGCGATTAGACCAGCTTGTATGAATCTAACATTATTTTTGATTGGTATAAGAGATTCAAGGAAAGCCGGGAGGCTGTATGGAATGATGAAAGATGTGGGAGGTGCATGGAAATCAGAACACCAGTTTATTGGCTAAATAAAAGAATTTCATGGAAAAGGACAATCGTGTGCCTATGGAAACAATAGATACACAGTTTGATGTCGGTGTGGGAATTATTTCTGACCTTGATAAGTGGTGACTTCTTTGTAAATAAATCTATCTATCTATTTATCTACTATTGTATAAAAGTCACTTTATGTGTTTGTGTAAGATCTTTCCTCATGTGTTCCGAAACGTTTAAGCCTGTCATTTGCAAATTTACACAAAGGTAATTTATATGTCTGGCAGTGTTCTTAGAAATGTTTTGTACAGAAATTCTTCCGATAAGTATCGAAAATCGAAGAAATCCGATCCTAAGGACAGTAATTCTTTCTCACAGATTAAAAATTAACTTTTAGAGGGGAATATTTTACGTTACACTGGCAAGGGAGATAATAAAATCTTAGCAAAGTATTCCTTCTTTAACCCCCCCCCCAGAGTTATTGACATCTGGAGATATAGCTCAGTCGTAGAACATTCGACCGCAGATTGAATGATCCCCTGTTCTAACACGAGGGTACTTCACCATTTTATTTTAATTTTTTCTTATTAATGAGTTTACATTATGATAAAAGAGGAGGCACCATTTAAAATCGCCGCAAATCAGCCTTCGTTTGCATATTTTAAAACAAAACAGTAATCAGTTGTGATTTTTCTAGGGTATTCATCGTCAAATGTAAATATCAGCTAATGTGATATTGTAAACAAACACAGACATTATTTGATAAACGACATTATCATTATTATTATTAATATTATTTTTATTTATTTATTTTATTTTTGCGAATTAGTCCACAGGTCAAATATCCCTCATAATATATAATAAACACTGGTTTACAAAAATAAATTTAGTCTGAGGCAAGATAGTTGTTTTGGGGTATGCTGAATTCAATTTTTTAAATAGTTCTCCTCTACCACCTCTAGTTTTCTGGCTTTTAAATAATCACATTTTAATATAAACAGAGAATATATGTGCATATTTCAAGATTTGTAGCAGCTTATAACAGATAAATCAGAATAGATAAAGAACACTGGTTGAAGCAATACTCTTGGATGAGACAATTGCACAATTCATAGTACCATAGTGTGTTTTCTTAGAAGATCTGGTGTATTTAGCCCCCAAGATGTCACGCAGGAGCATCCAGCAGAAGTCTCCCATCATGTCGAGGTTCCATTTGCCTTGATAGTTGTTCTCCATCTTCCTAATGTCTTGGCGGAGTCTTTCTCCATGATCACTTAGAGCATTCACTGCTCTAGGGTTTGGCGGGAAGATATTGAGGTGGGAGTGTCGAAAATGAATCTTGAGTGACATTCGGTACTCCATATCCTCGTAAGACTTTAGTAACTTCTCAATACAGGCTTGGTAATCTGGTACGCGTGTGTTACCAAGGAAACCATTACAGACTGACTTGAATGCTTCCCATGCTCTCAGTTCCCAGTAGACAAGTGTTGGAAGGCAGCACCATTTTTGTCCAGCGCCTTTACGAATTTCTTCATCAAACCAAGCTTGACGTGAAGAGGAGGAAGAAGCACCTTATTCATGTCCACTAGAGGATGCTCGTTGAGGCTGTGTCCGCCAGGAACAAAAGTGCTTTTAGACCTCCAGTCTTTCTGCTTGTAATGTTGTGATACAGCTCGATTATTCCAGAGGTAGAGAAAAAACAGTACTTTATGAACCCCATAAGAAGACCAATGACCTTGAGGTCTCCACACAGACTCCATTAGTACTCGCTGTACATAATAGCTTCTAAAAGAAACTCCATATTGTCATAGGACTTTATTGGATGAACAGACTGTGCAATGGGAATACTGGGATATTTATTTCCGTTGTTCAGAAGAACACCCCTGAAAGAGTCTGTGAAAAGATTAATGTGGCAAACTAAGGGATGTAAACAAGCCAGGTATGATTGTGCATTGTACTAATAGCAAGGTCTTTGTTCTGATTCTTGAAACTGGTAATCCTTACATCTTCCTGAACTAGGTTCCACTGTTAAAGCCGAGAAGCCAATAGCTCTGACTGCTGTTTCGGCAGATACAAATCACGAGCAAAGTCATTCAGGTCTTCTTGCGTGATGCAGTGTGGTTCGTTGCCGCACTCCTGAATATGTATGATATTGACTCGGATGAATCATCATTTGAAGAGATTTCTTCATTTGATGCCGAAAAAAATAACTTATTTACAAGAGGTGTGGGTATAGGAAGATCATCTGAATGGGGAACGGGTCTCATAGCAGATCCAACGTTGGGATATTTGATTTTTTTTCATAGAAGATGCATTAAAACCAGTTATATTAATTTAACAAAATAACTATCATTTGCATCGTTTCGCAGCTCGCTCCAAACCACCGGGACTACAAAGCTGAAAGCCACTTTTTTACCATTAAACCATGCAGTTAGTTCATTATAGCAGGGTTTACAACAGATGTGTGGAGCCTAAGACATGTTCTGATCACCAATTGTA
>NC_136487.1:154119664-154187164 GCF_053919585.1 Euprymna scolopes | reverse complement strand
ATCAATATTATCCCTTTGACCAATGCTATTGAGGCGATAGTGTGTCTATCTATGTATATGTGTGTGTGTCGCTTAAGTGATTGCACAGTGAAAGTACATGACCTTATATTCAATGTACCAAGCAACAATACCCGACGTTTAGGACTCGTTGAAAAAAAAAAAAAGAAAAAAGAAAAATGACTGCCTAAGTTTCGGCCTAATTGCTATTGGAAGAAGACTGCTGACTCATTCCCCCGATTTGAGATAATCGAAACTTTCACGTTATATTTTCTGGACAGAGAAAAGCATTATTCGTCGACATCACAGTTATCGACACAAAAGATGTAAAGTTATCTTATCGGTTTTTCAAAGTCAGACCCAAACAGCATTTAAGCTGATAAATATTTTGTGTGTGTGTGTGTGTGTGTGTGTGTGTGTGTGTGTGTTATTTGTATGCTTTGGACTATTGTTCTCATCTTGATTGTTTTTTTCACAACTTTTCGGCCGATGTAACCCCCGACCATCTTCAGGTGCATTCACACTGGATGTTATTGGTGAATAATGAAAAAAAATGTTTGGTTTATTTGCTTTCCCAACGAACATAACCGTTAGAAATTCAAAACGCAAATGGCGCCAAGTCTGTTTTTTTTTTAATGAATCCGGGTTCTTTTTTTTTATATGATGTTTGTATATTTTTGAGATGAGGATTGATAATTATTTCTTGTTTTTTTGGATTGTTTGAACTATGGACTCGAGTTTATTAAAAAGAAAAAAAATATGGACTCGGAGTTATTTTAAAAAAAGAATATGGACTCGGAGTTATTTGTAGAAAAGAATATGGACTTGGATTTATTAAAAAAAAAAAGAAGATGGACTCTGATTTATTAAGAAAATAGAATATGGACTCTGATATATTTTTTAAAAAAGAATATGGACTAAGATTTATTTTTTTAAAAATGAATATGGACTTGGATTTATTTTTTTAAAAATGAATATGGACTCGGATTTATTGTTAAAAAAATGAATATGGACTCGGATTTATTTTAAAAAAAATGAATATGGACTCGAATTTACTTTTTAAAAAAAGAATATGGACTTAGATTTATTAAAAAAAAAAAAAAAAAGAATATGGACTCGGATTTATTTTTTTAAAAATGAATATGGTCTCGAATTTTTTTTTTTAATGAATATTAACTCGGATGTATTTAAAAAAAAAAAACAGACTTGGCTATTTACGTTTTGAATATCAAACGGTTATGTTTGTTGGGGAAACAAAACCAAACATTTTTCACCATTCACCAATAACATCCAGTGTGAATACATCTGAAGACGGTCGAAGGTTACATTGGCAGAAACGTTGTAAAAAAAGCAAAAAAACAAAACAAAACAAAATGAGAACCATAGTCCAAATAATACAAAAAATTACTATCTTCCTCATCTAGAAAATATACAAACATTATTACTTTGTTTCTCACTGACCAATTTTCATTTAGTTTAGAGGCTACTGTGAAGTTGTCTACGGATCTCTTGATGTCTTCCTTCGAATGGCTAAGGACCATGTTGTCATCTGCATATTGTGATGCGTTGGAACTTGAAAAGTCCCCATCATAGCTGCACCTAATATCCACCCCCGGATTATTTGGGGGAAGTTCGTGCAGCAATGCAGCAAGATATAAGGAAAAGAGAGTAAGTGCAAGGACACAGACTTGTTTTAGTCCACAGATAACTCTAATATATATGGTACTGGATATGACCTTAAACTATATCCGATGGTGAGGCCCCAGCTTGCGGGCTTTGGGGAGTGTGGAACTACCCTTTAATTGCCATTGCTTCCAGGTCCACTCTGACCCGGAGTGGTAGTACCTGTTAAGGTCCCAACTATGGGTTAAATAGAAACTGACTTGAAAAAAAAACAAACAAAAAAAAGAAACAAATATACTCTATTAAAAAGGTTTTCTTGAAAATCACTGGATTTAACATTAAATAACCTGAAAAGAATTGATATGCCGTAAAACAAAAACAACCAACCAACCAACCATCTAATATATATATATATATATATATATATATATATATATATATATATATATATATATATATATATATATATATATAACGATCTTCCATTAAAATAAAGGTAACATCGGGATGAGCATTGACATGTATAATCAGAAGCTGGTGTTTTATCTGGTTCATGCAGCGCGTTTTTTTTTCTTTTGCGTTTCCCTCGTGTCTTTCTAATTGGTCCGCATGCCTATCTGACTTTCTCTAGAATTCGATTCCTCCTCTACTCATCGATTACTAACTTTCTTTCTCTACTCCTTCATTTATTTTTCACAACTTTCCTATACTTACTCGCTTATCCCGCTTGGTTCACTTTGTTTTTGTGGTAAATACTAATGACAGTCGTAAATCTCTAACATTTTTATATCAGATGTGAACCCTACTAGCTCGCCTCATTGGAGAATGCCGGACAGAGGTGAAATAAATTTATAATGAGATTGGGCGAAGCTTGTGATGCGGTTTTTTTTTTATAACCCTTATGTACGCTTAGCTTTGCATTGGCCTCTTACAAAAGAGATTTTCGTACAGGAACAACCTTCTCCCTCTCCCTGTGCCTCCTCCCTTCTCTCTCTCTCTCTCTCTCTCTCTCTCTCTCTCTCTCTATATATATATATATATATATATATATATATATATATATATATATATACTAGCAGTTCAGCCCGGCTTTGCTCGGGCCCTATGTGTGAATACACTCTATGTAAAATTTCAAATGTTTAGACCAAAATTTGTCTGAGTAATTTCGTAGAGACCGCAGTGGTCGATTTTTGGAAACTTTGATCCCTATTTTTACCCTTTAGCATTTATTATTTTGATCTCAATTTCAAAATACAAAGTTTTCCCATGTCCAAGTTGCCTACATCTAAAATTTTAATCTTCAGACTCAAATACCGAGTAGGAATTTAGTGGAATCTGCAAATGTCAACTCTTTCAACCTTGACCTTTTATCAGCAAAAGTATCCCTCCAAAACTGATTAAAATGCTTGCCGCATGTCTGAATACCCGCTATGTATTAATTTCAAATGTTTAGATCCAAAAGGGCTGAGTAGTTTGCTAGACACTGCAAAGGTCATATAGTTTGCACTTTGACCCGTTAGCAACTCAAATTTTCGACCCAAACCGATTAAACATCTTGCCCTGTCTCTCAATACCTTTTATGTAAAATGTCAAATGTTTAGACCAGAAATTTTAAACTTTGACTCCAATTTTGACGCCTTAACCTTTATTGTTTTGGGTTTAAATCAAATTAAAAAGTTTGATCCATGTCCAAGTAACCTACATTTAATATTTCAAGTGTTAGACCTTAAATTGGCGAGCGAGTTTGGTAGAGTTCTCAAAGGTCAAATCGTTGAACTTTGACGTCTTGACGGCCAAACGTCTGTCCGAAAACCAATTAAAAAGATTTTCCTAAATCTCAATACTCCTTATGTCAGATCTCGAATCTCTTGACCGAAAATTAGCAGAGTTATTTGGTAAAGAAATGTACAGAGACAAACACACACACACACACACAGACATTTCTACTTTTATATATATTCTAGCCTGAGTGTCCGGCGTTGCCCGGGTGTTGGAGGTGTGTGTCGAGCAAAAAAAAAAAAAAGTGGTAGTAGGCACGAAGGCTTGAACCCGTACCGCAAAGGGTGAAAAGTGCGTGAAAAAAAAACCCTGACATCTTTGATGTTGCGTCAATCGCCAAACCGGAAGTGTAGGCTAGTCAATCGAAACGAGACTATGCCCCTCGAACACATCGGAGAAAAAAGCGCACAGTTGAGTGAGAAATAATTAATGTTTATAGCGGTATTTGTCCTCCGAAGGGTCGGCTTCACAACGATGCTGATTTCGTGAAAATCCCTCGCCTCTGTCGAAAGTTTTAGGAATACAAACATACACTCATATATACATACATTTAAACAGACAGGTGAGATTTATATTATCGGTTATATTGGACGTAATATATAGTAATGATATAACAAAAACAAAAAAATCGTGCGCTACCACCGAGAATCGAAACCAAAACGTTCAGCTCATGGTTTATGTTTTGTGTCTCTGCCGTCAATGACTGGGCTGTGAGAACATGTTTCCCGCAAGCCTAAAAATTGAAACATGAATCAATAGCTATTACATTATGTGTTCGTAATGCCGGCGTTCGATCTTCACCTGGAAAATTTCATTTTTTTTTTTAATTTTCACACTTTTGCACCGATTTTTCCGGCCTAAAACCCAAATACAAAGTTTCGCGTGGATTCAAATACCTTACATATGAAGTCTTATGTCTGTAGACCAAAAACTCTAGGAGGACTTTGGTAGGCAAATTTTTTGAAACTAAAATATATACCTATGCATAAATATATATGGAAACAATTTTGTGTTTACTATAAACTTTTTACGCAAATGTTACGGAAGTATAAATCATGTAGAATATCTGCTTGAATATAATTACACGTAATCGTAAACTAAAGATGATAATCCCACCAGAAAACCGGAGAAACTAATAGGGAATGAATTAAAATGAATGTTTAAAAGATTATGCAAATCAGTTAGATCTTTTGCTAGTGAATGCAATTCCACGACCCATATACAAGAAAATTGTATTTTCTTTTGAAAATAGAGAAAGAGTTTTTATATGAATATAAATAACACACACAAAAAACGCATTTATAGGAGTATGTATATATATATATATATATATACATACATATATATATATATATATATATATATATAGCTTAGTGAGTTAGAAGAAGAGAATGCGTTCAATTCTATAAGAGGAGACATCGCGATAATATAAAGCTCAACAAGTTTCTTGGAACTTATATAGGAAGCAATAAGAGTGGAAAATGACGCCACAGAAACTATATATTGGTAAATATAAATTGGTTCATTTATTCAATAAGGGTATACAAATATCAAGTTAGGGGATAGAGGGGACTCTTTATGCATTTCGATGATTTAAGGCGAAAGGATGTATTCCTAGTAGGGTTAAACAAAAGTTATTACATAGGGCGTTGTGCATCAGGGTTTTAATTTAGTTAGGCGAGGGAGGTCCGGAAGTGAGTTACAGTAGCAAGTTATGGGTTGGGTAGTTGCAAGGCTTTAATAATAAATTTTAGAATACAAATATATATTAGATAATATGTAGTAATTATCCTAAGGTTACCTTGTTATTAGATGTACAGGGAGTACAAGGCAGAGGTATAAGGATAGTATAAGTTTATGGAGGTGGATAAAAGAACAAAAAAATTTTAGGATGTGGACGATTGGCGTGGTGGGATAATAGGGGGAAAATATACTACTACTAATAATAATAATAATAATGATACTGCTAATATTACTACTACTAAAAATAATAATTATAATAATAATGATACTACTACTGATGATAATAATAATAATAATATTAATAATGATAATAGTAATAATAATAATAATAATAATAATAATAATGATAATAATAATAATAGCGAAAAAGTCAATAAAATTAAGTAAAAAACAATAAAAATAAAAATAACAAATGAAATAAAATTAAGGGATAAAGGATAAAGAGTAAAATAAAAATAAAAAGAAAAATTGAAAAAATAAATAATTAAACTGAAATTTAGTTAAATGGGGGCAGAGTTGGATAACTAGGGTACATGCATGCAAAAATGGGGCACAAAGGAATAATGTATGTATGGATTTAGCCAGCAGAGAAGAGAGTTCGGAAGACAATACCCCGGAGGATACAAATCTCTAGGGCAGGAAAATGTCTGCAGAAGTCAACAATATAGTCCTGAATTTCCCGACTGCAAAGAGCATTGATATATGTAATTCATGAACACGCAAGATATAATCAACAGAACACATATATATTCGTTTATACACGAGAAAATGTTCTTCCTGTGTGTCGTTTCGGTGAATTGTGTTATTACTCCTAGTGAGAAAGGTTTGCAAATTAAACAACGAGAGCTTGTTTCATCAAGAGATGCAGAGGAAGGAGACATTACTTCTGTCCTAAAAAAGATGATGAGAAGATTGGGATTTAGTTAGTTTCAAGGTTGGCGTTGGTATCTCCGTGTTTATCTTGTATATTCCTTGTTATATGATTCCGTGGGTGTTCCTTGGTTAGTGTTGATAAATTGTAATCTTTATTCGTACTTTGTGTATGGGGAGTGCAGGTTTGAAGTGGCAGAATTGGGCCAGGTTCAATAATTATGTCGAAACGGTCGGCTGGGAGCGCGTTCAGCTGCTTTCAACTCGAATGAAGGTCAGTGTAGTTAGTAGTAGCGACAAAATAGCTGGGTGGAAGGAAGTTGAAAGAATACGCTAAGTATGCCGAATTCACCGAAACGGCACACAGGAAGAACCCTTTTCTCGTTTATAAATGAGTATATATCACTTTTGTTCAACTCTACGTAGAATACACCCTTTCGCCTTAAATCATCATCATAATATTCCTCCTGAAATTTTACACCGCCTCAAAGTGATGTTGTCTCGGTTGCCCCTGCCAATAAAATGCTCCATCATAGATAATAGACATCTTACACACCGATAAAATAGAATTACCACCCATCCACACTATGCCTCCCCCAAGCCTTAAAACATATATTACATACATTTAAGACTATGATAGAGACCCTATACACCTTTTTACATTACACTCTATATAATACGATACTCTTTTATCTTAGAATTCGATAAAACTCACCCAACATCATCTATAATTTTACTGATTTATTTCGTTCCTGATGGATCTCAAACTAGACGTCGCATCCCCCATTATGTTACCTAGCATCTTCTCTACTCTTCTGATGAGAAGCATTAGGCTTTGAAATACCTTGGCATAAAGAGTCACTTCTATCCCCCAACTAAGTGTTTGTATAATCTTATTGAATAAATGAACCAAGCTATATTTACCTATATATAGTTTTTGTGACTTCATTTCACGTGGCTCATGTGTATTCCTATTGTTCTCATATATATATATATATATATATATATATATATATATATATATATATATATATATATATATATATATATATTATATTATATATTATATATATATATATATATATATAGGGGTAAACTGTTAATAAAACATGTTAAAACTTTGCTCCTATTATAAGCTCTATCTCCTATTTGGTTTTATCGAGCTTTTACATCTGGTTGAGATAACTTTATAAATATTAATTCTTTAATATTTACAATATACTTTAGTTTTACCACCTTGGATCATTTTGGTAAATTTAATTATAATTTATATATATATATATATATATATATATATATATATATATATATATTTTTTTTTTTTTTTTTTTTTTATATATATTTATATATATATATATAATGATTCCTTTGGAACTTACCTGTTGGATTGGAAGTTTTTAATTCGACCGTGTTTGGATTTTGCCATTCTTGGATTTTTTACCCTTCACCGGACTATCCATTCACGTGAAATCTTTTTATCATTTTTTCTTTTACCTCCTATTCCCCTTACCTCACCCTTTTTTTTAACTAAGTAAGATCTGTGACTTACTTGTGGTTTCATTAAATACTTTTACATGCAAAATCCGATCCCGCATTTTGCTAATTCCTGCCTTCTGATCAGAAGGAGAGTATTTCTCCGAAACTCCGCGGATTAAGGACTATCCACTTATCTTGTGCTTCCTTTTTAAAATTAAATATGTTTTTAACTCTTTTTCAAGATGTTTTTAACATGTTTTATTAATCATTTGTTCATATATATATATATATATATATATATATATATATATATATATATATATATATTCGCGACACTGGACATACTATTGTTTCGGAAAAATGGTTGGTTAAAACCAGAAGTCAGGCAGCTTAATAAATGGTTGCTGTCCACAGAAGAAACCCATCCTCAAATGAAGAAAAAAGAAAAATTGTTATTGGCTCACAAGGAGCTTTCACACAGGTCATCAAAGGTTTCTCCTTGAAAACAATCTGTGGTGTTCCTTGGAAGCTGAGTGACAACAAGTCATCCCGTATTTTCAGTACTCTCCACCTATTTAGATAACATTTGAAAATGAATTTGTGTTATTGCAACAGCCGTTTACCATTGATTTCTCACTGACAGCGGCTATTGGTCTCCACTGGAATTCGAGTGGCAATAAGCTTCCCCAAGATCTCAGTTCTCTTCGCACTTTTCCAGTGGAGGTCTGGTTAGTACTTATAGAGAATTTATAAATATGTACCTTCAATGTTCTTGGTTTCATGTAACACATTTTCATGTTTTCCCTCTGCAGCAATTTGTCTGGCCCGCACACGTGGTTCATGTGTATTAGTATCCGCATTCAAGGGTTTTCCTTATTGTTATTTGTTGTATTATTCCAGCCATTCTTCTGATTCCAATTTCTCCCATTCTTTTTTCAAAGCTTTTCGGAATTGTTCCTCGTACTCCTACTATTATAGGTATTATCCTGATTTACTTCATCAGACATATTCCCTTCAGCTCTCTGCCTAGCTTTGTGTATTTGCTCTGCTTTTTCCTTTTCTTTGATATTCACCTTGTGTTCAGCTGAGACAGCAGTCTACGATTTGACAGAACTTTTCTTTCTTATCAATCATTACGACATCCGGTCTTCTTGCTTGGATGGGGATATCTGTTTGTATGTGCATGACCACTAGAATTTTGTGATTCTCGTTTTCAAGTGCTGTTGCCGGCTTATGCTTGTACCATTTGTCTGCGCGTTCGAGATGCGGTTGTTTACATAATTCCCAGTGTACTATCATTCCCACTTGGTCGTGTCTGTTCTTGTATTCTTTTTGGGGTAGTTGGCTTAATTCGCTTACTATATGGTTTATCATTTCGTCTCTGTGTCCACAGAGTCTGCATCCGCTGTTTTTTTTTTGTGTGTGTTTTGTCGATCTTTGTTTGATATGGTTGGTTCTTATCGAGTTATCTTGTGCTGCAGTTATTAGGGATTCAGTTTCTCGGTTTACGTGTCCTTTTCGCATTCGTGTCCAAGTGTTTTCGTTATTCTCATCTTTTGTCATACTTATGAATCGTCCGTATAGGTGTTTCTCTTCCCACTTTTCCTTTCTCGTCTTATGCTTTGCCGGTGTTTTATTGATTTTTTCAGTGTCTCTTGTTGCCATAATTATCTTTTCAGTGTTATGCATTATGTACTATATATAAGGTTCGATATAACACTCGGTAGAGAGCTGTCTCTATAATAATAAATACGTAATCTACATGGATTAAAATATCATATTTAAGCGTATCTTAGGACCGGACAACGTCATCATGACTGTTTAGTTTTAAAATATGCGACTGAAGATAATTTTACACCAGAATACACTTTTAGATTTTATGTAGAGTAAGTAGATGGGGACGCCCGGCTTTACTCGGTCTTAAAATACGCTTAAATATGATATTTTAATTGGCTCAGATTTCGTATATTTTTTATTTGAAAAGTTAAAAAAAAAAAAAACATTTGTGTGTCATCAGCTAGAATCGAAACCGAAAATAAAACTGAGGCATTCAAAGCTGTTGACGTTACCATTGTATCAAAGTGACACGCTAACTGAGTGCAACCTGCTTGTGCAGTTTTCGGGCCCTGTTAAAATAATAATGTTATTATTAAGAAAGCGATTCTTAACGTGAGGGAGACGGTTGTTAATTATTCTGTATTTTCATCTAACAACTTAAGAAACAAAAGATACCGTAATAATAAGAATTTAACTTGAAAATCCTGTTTAAAAATAACACAGCTCCCTAAACTGCACAAGTGCCAATTTCAGTACTGTCCTTTTTATATCCTGTTCTAATTTTTAATTTAACTTACCTGTAGTAGGTCGGTGTGACCTGGTAATGTGGGTTGCTAATTTCTCTTCCTTTTCTTCTTCTTCTTCTTCTTCTTCATCATCATCATCATCATCAAAATAGTCGATTGCGTAGCTTTGAGGAAGTTTATGGCGTATTTATTGTGCTTTTATTTTAACTTCAATTATTTTTAATGTCCACTAAAAAGGTCGGCGTGACCTGGTTATGTGTTATATATATATATATTTTATTTTCATTTGTACTCACTAGAGTTTTCACACAAGCCATCATCGGAGATTACTCAATGACAACAACCACTGGTGTTTCCTGGAGTCTGAGTGACAGAAAGTCTCCCAGATTCCCAGTACTCTCCGCCTCTTTTGATAACCTTTCCAGATGACTTTGCATTATGGCTACATCTGCTTACCATTGATTTTTCGTTGGCAATGAGCATCGGTTTTCATTGGCATTTAGATGGCAATAAGCTCCCCCTACAAGATCGTAGTACTCTTAGAACTCATTCAGTGGAAGTTTGGTTACTGTTGCCACATGTGGGGAGGTACTACTCCGAACAACTTTTCATGCCTTGACAGGATTTAAAATCGGCTTCAAAATCTAGTGGCCGATGCCCTTTTACACCCTTGCATCATCTTTCTCACAGAAAGACAACTAATCATTCTATGTTCTATCGCTATTTTTTCATTGTAGATGCTCGACTGAGCTCTAATCTATAGTACCCGAATAAAACATTCACAAAAACACCCGTTTACTTATAACCACTGTCCACAATTTTATTTTCATTGTGTATGTAAAACTAACAGGAACGTCTATGAACTGCTCCTCGGGGGTTGTTTCCCAGCTGAATAAAACACGATTTTTTAAAAGTCTAATATAAACAAATTATTATTTGCTCTCGCTATAATCTAACTGGAAAACGTCCGTAAACTGCACAAGTAATAATTTATGAAATATTCTTTCCATCAGATTGATAAGGAAGTTCTTGCGTTTTTTAACTTTTAAATTCAGATGACCATATAGCTGCTCAAAAATTTATTGATCGAAATAAGCACTATCAGAATCAAGGCAGTTTTGTTACCGCAAAACAAGTATATTCATGCCAGTAACGTAAAAATCTTGCGTTCTGGTGGCGATCAAATTGCTGAAGGCACTTTTGATATCGCTTAGGTTTTTGAAGCATTTCTTATGCAGAAAATTGTCTAGAGGCTTGAAAAAGTGGAAGTTGGTCTGTCGAGTATGTCGGATGAGGCAGAGTTGCGTAGGCAATTTGTTCATCTTCTGCAGGATCGGTTTAGTATCGTACTATCAGGCATTGTCGCGGAGAAGAATTGGGCCTTTTCTGTTGACTAATGCTGGGTGTGGTAGTCAAAGTTTCTTATGTATTTCATCAATTTATTGACAGTACTTATTTGTCGTAATGGTTTGGACCGCTTTAAAAAAACTGCAATGAATGAGACTGATCGCAGACCACCAAACACTCAGTATGACTGTTTTTTTGTGCAACTTTGACTTTGGGAGTGTCGTGGAGCTTTGTCGGCGTCTAACCACTGAGCTGTGCGTCGCCGGTTGTCGTAAAGAACCCACATTTCATCGTAAGTCACCACCTGGTCGACAAACGAGTTGTTCTTGTTGCGTAAAAGAAGAGCAGGCGAAAATCTATAACAGCGTTTCTTGTGATCATCGTTCAATTCGTGAGGCACTCATCAAGTCTTTTTTTCTTTCAAATTTCTGTCAAGTGGTTGGAAATCGTCATATACGTTACATCTAATTAAGAAGCAAGTTCTTGAACAGTCGTGCGTGGATTGGCTTCGACAAAGGCTCTTCAATGATCGTTGTCAACATCCGATGGCCGACCACTACGCTCATCATCTTCAAGACTTTCGTCGCCGCCACGAAATTTCTTAAACGACCATTGTGCTATGAGTTCAGTAGTGGTTTCTGGCCTAAACGTTTCGTTGATATTGCGAGCTGTTTCAGCAGCTTTTCATACTAGCTTGAATTGGAATAAGAAAAATGTTCACATTTGTTTTTTTTTTCATCTTGTATTCAATGCTCTTAAGAAAGGCAGAATTCTTTTACAATCGACAATAATATATAATAAAAAGGCTCTTCAAAATGATGTATAAAGTAAACGTATTATAAAAACTTATTTGAAAATACATTATTTGAGATCAAAATCTAATATGTCGAAAGAAACTTCTTGTCAACCTAACAGATCTTGATCGAGTTCTATTAAATTTACCTGCAGCAGGTCGCTTTGACCTGGCTTTGTGGGTTTATTATTATTATTATTATTATTATTATTATTATTATTATTATAATAAAAATAATCAATTGCGTAACTGTGAGTCATTTCATGACATATTCATTGTAAGTTTATTTGAACATCAATTATTGTAAATTACTTGTGCGACCTGACCATCTAGAGTGGTTATTAGTATTTTTTACTCACTAGGACTAGTCACACAGACCATCATCAAAGATTTATCTTTGAGAACAACTTATAGTGTTATCTAGCATCTTAGTGACAATAAGTCTCCCAAGCTTTCCAGCACTCTCCACCTCTTTCGATAACTTTTGCAGATGAGTTGCGTTATCGCAACAGCCGCTTACCATTGATTTCTCGTTGGTCCTCACTGGAATTAGGGTGGCAATAAGGCTCCCTAAGGTGTCAACCCTCTTTGAACTAATCTACTGGAGATCTGGTTAGAGATTTCTCTCCTCGGTCTTTCTATCCTTCTTGACCTTAACAACTTATTTGGTATAAAGCCAGTTTATTGTAACATGCATATATACACACAAAAAGGGGTAGAGGAGCGGGGGAGTAGGTTCCCTTACATTTCTACGGTTTCAGTTTTCATGATTCTACGTGATGGTTCCTTTTAGTAGTTTCTTTATGTCCAGCATCTGCCTGTAGCTCATGTGTGCTTGTCTCCGCATTCAAGGGTTTTCCTTAATATTTCAGCTGTTTTCATTATTTTTATCCGTTGTATTGCTTCCCAGCCATCTCTCTGATTCCAATCTCTTCTATTCTTTCCATAATGTTCCTAGTGCTCCTACTATTAGTGGTGTTATCTTGACTTTCTATAACTCTTTGAGCTCGCTAGCCTATTATTATTATTATTATTATTATTATTATTATTATTATTGTTATTATTATTATTATTATAATTCTTCTTCTTCTTATTATTATTATTGTTATTATTATTATTATTATGATTGTTATTATTATTATTATAATTATTATTCTTATTATTATTATTATTGTCATTATTATTATTATTATTATTCTTATTATTATCATTATTATTATTATTATTGTTATTATTATGATTATTATTATTGTTATTATTATTATTATTGTTATTATTATTGTTATTATTATTATTCTTATTATTCTTCTTCTTATTATTATTATCATTATTATTATTATTGTTGTTATTATTATTATTATTATTATCATTATTATTATTATTATTGTTATTATTATTATTGTTGTTGTTATTATTATTATTATTGTTATTATTATTATTATTATTATTATTATTATTATTATTATTATTATTATTATTCCATTAACTTGACAGTGTGGTGATGTTTTACACAGTTTTCTTTTCCTCAAGGGCGGACTGTTACACCAAAACTAATGAGCATAGTCAAAGAGTCAATTAGATGGAAAGCACCTGACGTAGGATGTTTGATGTGTCAAGCAGAACTGACTTCTGGTATACGATGATCAGGTATCTGATTCCCAAGGAGTTCAGCTGTTTCATAAGGTTATCAGAAATTGAGCCAAGCGCACCTATGATGATTGACGTTTTCTTATTCCACAATCTAGCAATTTTCATCTTCAGTTTCTGATAGTTCCGTAGTTTCTCCTTCCTATTGCCTGTTGTTGATGTCGTTTGGACAAACCACGTCAATACTTTGACATTCATTCATTTATTCATTAATTATTATTATTATTATTATTATTATTATTATTATTATTATTAATAATAATAATGATAATTGTACTCACTAGGAGTTTTCACGCAAACCATCAACATAGATTGCTTACTAAGAACAACCGGTGGTGTTCCCTGGAATCTGGTTGACAATAAGTCTTCACAGATTGACAGTACTCTCCACCTCTTTTGATAACCTTTGCAACATCCGTTTACCATCGATTTCTCGCTGGCAATAACACTAGGTCTTCACTGGAATATGGTTGACAATTAACCTACCAAGGTCTCAGTCCTTTTTCACATTTGTTCAGGTTTTGTTAGTGCTTTTTTCTTCGCGGTCTTTCCGTCCTCCTTTTCCATTCATGACTATTTGTTATGGTGTAAGTCTAGGCCGACAACACTCTTTACTTGATGAGGGGGGGGGGTAGTAAATTTACAATTTTCAGTTTCGGTTTTCTCAGTTCAATGTGGTGTTTATCTTTTCATTTTATTTCTGTTACAGTTTCGATATGGTGTCTGTAGCTCATGTGGGGTAGTTTCCGCATTCAAGGCTTTTCCTTAAGATTGCAACTATTTTCAGTATTGCTGTCTGTTGTAAGGTCTCAGTCCTCACCTTAATTTTAATTTTTTCGAGTCTTTTTCAAAGTTCTTTGGGACTGTTCCTAGTGCTCCTATAATAATTATGTAACACTAAATTTGTATACTGTGGTATGTACAACAAATCACATCGACCGATACTATTTTGGGGGAAATCGCTCAACACAAGCATGTATCTGCTTGATGTAAATAGTAGTGTTGGGACGATTAAATCGGGAATCGGAAAAATCGAAAGATTTTGGGGGTATCGGAATCGGTATCGGAATCAGAAAAATTGATGCCTATTTTCCAATGCCAAAACGATTCTTTTAATTTTCTTTTTTATTTGATTTTGTATGAAGTAAAATCTTCTATAGGTGGTAATAATGAGTAAATAATAAACATTTATTGATTTTATAAAATCAATATCAGTAAAGCTAAAATCGATCGATCGCTCTCCACAAGTATATTTTGGTGTTTATGAAAATATCTGCATATTTAACATGTATTTTTACGAAGATCGGGGATAATAATCTTATAGTTAAATAATTAGAGATATATAAAGAATTTCTTCGACGCCTATTTTTTTCTCCCGACCACGTAGTGCATTTTCTCCTTTATTTCTTTTTCTTCTCCTGCACACTTCCTAATTTGCATATGCGTGTTTTTCGGCCACTGTTGCTTCTGCTGCTAATCTCTTCGCAAGCAAGTCATCTTTTGCTGGTGCTGATAATTTCCCATGTACCATGTTATAGAGATGCATATTGACCTTAGTCAGGAGAAGACCTAGACTGTAGATAGGAACGTAATGTAGTTGCCAGCCTTGTCATTTAAATGAGTGAGCCGAGACACGTACGCATATTGGCGACTCACATGCCGAGTTACTGTCGCATCAGCATTGAAATTCTGGCATGGGCGTGACGTCACGAATTGAAATGCATATATATATGCATCAAGATCGAAGGAAAGAAAAAGGAGAAAAAAGGAAAGAGGACGTGGCCGATGTTTTCTGCACGTGAACTTTTTCCCCGAGCGAAACCGAAACGACCAGCTGCAACAGACGAATATTAGCTGACTACTATAAACGCACGAAATAAATAATCTTTTCTTTCCCTTAAAAAAGTTCGTGTCAAAGTTTTATTTTTCTTTGCTTATCTCTAAATACAACGTTCGGTACATTTTTAAAAAGTAATAAAAACGTTACAGGACGAAAACAGTCAGAGAGTTCCATAAGCTTGCAGTTCTTGGAAATAATTTACTGGAATAAGAAGTCGTATTATAATCAGGTATTTATGTTAATCAGTGAATAGATGGAGACCACTAGACCAACGAGTCAAACGAGCAGGGAAAAAGGAAGCAGGGGATAAATCACACAATTCTGGAGAACACATGACATAATAGCATTTATAGAAAAAAAAAAGACACAAACAAAAGAGTTGATATGCCGTAAAATAAAAACGCATGATATAATTTTGCTATTACAATTTCCGTATTTTGTATTACTGCTATTAATATATCGACTACTACTACTACCACCACTATTACTACTACTACTACTACTTGCTTACTTACGTGCCTACACAGTTTACTGTATGTTTCAATATTAAAAACTGATTGTCTTCGGGTTATTTTGAATGGACACATTCCAGCTTTTAATGTCGCCATTTGTCATACAGAGGACATATTTAATGACGCAATATTTGGTGCTTCCATTTGGCCAATTTGATTTGACGTTTCCAGTTTAAATCTTCGTTGTCCCACGCCCGTCCGCCGCCATTTTCGCTGACTTAGCTATACCCGGCTAAGACGGAAAAAGAGAGAAGGGCAGAGAAAGAGTGCGAGAGAGAAAGAGAGAGAGAGAGAGAGAGAGAGAGGAAACGAAAGAAAAAGAGAACGAAAGGGAGAGAAAAAGAAAGGACGAAAGAGAGATAGAGAGAACGAACAAATACGCGCGTGCGAGAGAGAGAGAGAGAGAGAGAGAGAAGGAAAGAAAGACAAAAACATATATTATTAAAATACATCCACTTAAGACGATGAGCGACGAAAAATGCTATTCATGACTTAAACGTGACAGACCAATAAAAATAGTCTTTCACGGGAAACAGAGGAAAATAAATTCTATTTACCTACTCCAGCATAAAAGTCAAACGAAACTAATACTCGAGATTTATTTCAAATTTCAACATGGCAGATCAACGAAAATAAAATTTAAAATGTAACAAAACTACAAAAATGTTATCTGGCATTTCAGATTGACAGACCAACGAAAATATTTCAGACGTAACAAATCAACAAAAATGTTATTTCTTACTTAGGCGGGACATACACACGAAAATAATATGTAAGACATAACAAACCAACAAAAATGCTATTTCAAACTTAAGCCTAGACATAGCAAAAATAGTATTTCAGCTGTATTGAGATAAAAAAATGATTTTTAAATTTTCAGTGTGACAAACGAACCAAAATAATATTTCAGGCGTAAATAGGTCAACAACGATGTTATTTCAAATTTTAGCGTGACAGACCAACGAAAATACTATTTCGGACGCAACATGTCAACAAACATGTTATTTCAAATTTTAGCGTATCAGACAATAGTTCAGGCGTAGCAAGTGAACAAAAATGTTATTTCAAATTTTAGCGTGACAGACCAAAGAAAATAATATTTCAGACGCAACAAATCAGCAACAATGTTATTTCAAATTTTTGCGTGACAGACCAACGAAAATAGTATTTCAGGCGCAACAAATCAACAACAATGTTATTTCAAACTTTAGCGTGACAGCCCAACGAAAATAATATTTCGGACGTAACTAGTCAACAAAAATTTTATTTCGAATTTTTAGCATGACAGACCACCAAAAGTAATATTTTGGATATAACGAGTAAACAAAAATGCTATTTAAAACGTAAGCGTAACAGACCAATGAAAACAATATTCAGACGTAACAAGCCAAGAAAATGCTGTTTAATATTTAAACGTGACAGACCAATAAAAATAATATTTCAGACGTAACTAACAAAGAAATATGGTATTCTAGATTTGAGCATGAAAAAGGAATTTAAATAATTATTAAGACGTAACAAGCCAACAGAAAAATGTCATTACAAACTTCAAAGTGACAATAGCGAAATTCCTACTTAAAGTTGAACATATGCATATTTAATAATTTTTTAATTTTTTTTTTTAGCAGAAAATGTTTCAAGTAGAAGCCAATAAAGCAACGTAAATGAAATTTGAACCTGAAACGTGACCAACAGACTATGCGACTGATAAAGATTCCTGGACGCATAAAAATTGACGAGAACCAGCAAAAATGGCGCCAACTAACCATCTTCCCGCTGAACGACGCCATTCTATTTTTATCGAACGTCAGAAAAGAGTGTGATGATCGCATTTCCTTCCTTTTACCTCGTATTTCTTTCTTTTCTTGTTGTTGTCTTTAGAAGCAATAGAATGCCAGTCTTCGTATGTCCCGCCTCATGAAATAGTTTCGAAACAGACAACAATGAAACGTCGCTAAAGGAAATCGATGCTAATTTTTCCGAAAAAAACAAAAAAACAAAACAAAATGCCAACGTCGAAAAATATCCGTACACGAACCCCCAGCCTATTTCTAAGCGGAAACTGCCTCACTTGCAAATATATACATATATATATATATATATATATATATATATATATATATATATATATATATATATATATATATATATATATATATATCTGGCTCACTTTATTTAGGTAAGTATCTACTTATTGACCCTTCGCTGGCAAAGTATGACACAAGGTCAGTTTTTATTTTTGAAAGATCTCACTTATTAGATCAGTGCAAAATGCCGTTCTGACATTTCACTTCGAAACTGAAAAAAAATTTTTTTTTGAAAATCGTGTTATTTAAAATGCGACCAAAAGCAAAATACGTTCTTTTTAATAATTAAGTACTTAAAAAATTAGTACAAACCTGTTTGTGTGCAGCCTGTAGAATTCCGTGTAGACAAAAAGAAAAAAATGCTCGCCTTTTTTCTTTATATGCTTGCGATATTGTCACCTAAGATGCAAATTAAATGCTTCCGGTAGGATATAAAAATCGTTATTTTTCAGAGACGGTGTTGGTTTTAAATTTGAATGTCAGAGTGGCCAGTGTTGTCAGAAGTGCCTTCTGTTTTAGAGTTGAGTTTTTTACAATAGAGCATAGAAATTTGGAGGTGAGTTTTGACAGTAGAGCATAGAGATTTGGAAGTGAATTTTGACAGTAGAGCATAGAGATTTGGAAGTGAATTTTTGACAGTTGAGCCTAGAGATTTGAAGTTGGGGTTTGACAGTAGAGCATAGAGATTTGGAAGTGAATTTTTGACGGTTGAGCCTAGAGATTTGGAGTTGGGGTTTGACAGTAGAGCATAGAGATTTGGAAGTGAATTTCTGACAGTAGAGCATAGAAATTTGGAAGTGAATTTTTGATAGTTGAGCCTAGAGATTTGGAGTTGGGGTTTGACAGTAGAGCATAGAGATTTGGAAGTGAATTTTTGACAGTAGAGCATAGAGATTTGGAAGTGAATTTTTGACAGTTGAGCCTAGAGATTTGGAGTTGAGATTTGACAGTAGAGCATAGAGATTTGGAAGTGAATTTTTGACAGTTGAGCGTAGAGATTAGGAAGTGAATTTTTGACAGTAGAGCATAGAGATTTGGAAGTGAATTTTGACAGTTGAGAATAGAGATTTGGAAGTGAATTTTTGACAGTTGAGCCTAGAGATTTGGAGTTGGGGTTTGACAGTAGAGCATAGAGATTTGGAAGTGAATTTTTGACAGTTGAGCCTAGATATTTGGAGTTGGGGTTTGACAGAAGAGCATAGAGATTTAGGGGTGAGTTTTGACAGTAGAGCATAGAGATTTGGAGTTGGGGTTTTGACAGTAGAGCATAGAGATTTGGAAGTGTATTTTTGACAGTTGAGCCTAGAGATTTGGAGTTGGGTTTTGATAGTAGAGCATAGAGATTTGGAAGTGAATTTCTGACAGTAGAGCATAGAGATTTGAAAGTGAAATTTTGACAGTTGAGCCTAGAGATTTGGAGTTGAGTTTTGACAGTAGAGCATAGAGATTTGGAAGTGAATTTTTGACAGTTGAGCCTAGAGATTTGGAAGTGAATTTTTGACAGTTGAGCCTAGAGATTTGGAGTTGGGGTTTGACAGTAGAGCATAGAGATTTGGATGTGAATTTTTGACAGTTGAGCCTAGAGATTTGGAGTTGGGTTTTGATAGTAGAGCATAGAGATTTGGAAGTGAATTTTTGACAGTAGAGCATAGAGATTTGGAGTTGGGGTTTTACAGTAGAGCATAGAGATTTGGAGTTGGGTTTTGATAGTAGAGCATAGAGATTTGGAAGTGAATTTTGACAGTTGAGCATAGAGATTTGGAAGTGAATTTTTGACAGTAGAGCATAGAGATTTGGAGTAGGGTTTTTACAGTAGAGCATAGAGATTTGGAAGTGAATTTTGACAGTTGAGCATAGAGATTTGGAAGTGAAATTTTGACAGTAGAGCCTAGAGATTTGGAGTAGGGGTTTGACAGTAGAGCATAGAGATTTGGAAGTGAATTTTTGACAGTTGAGCCTAGAGATTTGGTGTTGGGGTTTGACCGTAGAGCATAGAGATTTGGAAGTGAATTTTTGACAGTTGAGCCTAGAGATTTGGAGTTGGGTTTTGATAGTAGAGCATAGAGATTTGGAAGTGAATTTTTGACAGTAGAGCATAGAGATTTGGAAGTGAATTTTTGACAGTAGAGCATAGAGATTTGGAAGTGAATTTTTGACAGTTGAGCCTAGAGATTTGGAGTTGAGTTTTGACAGTAGAGCATAGAGATTTGGAAGTGAATTTTTGACAGTTGAGCCTAGAGATTTGGAAGTGAATTTTTGACAGTAGAGCATAGAGATTTGGAAGTGAATTTTGACAGTTGAGCATAGAAATTTGGAAGTGAATTTTTGACAGTTGAGCCTAGAGATTTGGAGTTGGGGTTTGACAGTAGAACATAGAGATTAGGAAGTGAATTTTTGACAGTTGAGCCTAGAGATTTGGAGTTGAGATTTGACAGTAGAGCATAGAGATTTGGAAGTGAATTTTTGACAGTTGAGCGTAGAGATTTGGAAGTGAATTTTTGACAGTAGAGCATAGAGATTTGGAAGTGAATTTTGACAGTTGAGAATAGAGATTTGGAAGTGAATTTTTGACAGTTGAGCCTAGAGATTTGGAGTTGGGGTTTGACAGTAGAGCATAGAGATTTGGAAGTGAATTTTTGACAGTTGAGCCTAGAGATTTGGAGTTGGGGTTTGACAGAAGAGCATAGAGATTTAGGGGTGAGTTTTGACAGTAGAGCATAGAGATTTGGAGTTGGGGTTTTGACAGTAGAGCATAGAGATTTGGAAGTGTATTTTTGACAGTTGAGCCTAGAGATTTGGAGTTGGGTTTTGATAGTAGAGCATAGAGATTTGGAAGTGAATTTCTGACAGTAGAGCATAGAGATTTGAAAGTGAATTTTTACAGTTGAGCCTAGAGATTTGGAGTTGAGTTTTGACAGTAGAGCATAGAGATTTGGAAGTGAATTTTTGACAGTTGAGCCTAGAGATTTGGAAGTGAATTTTTGACAGTTGAGCCTAGAGATTTGGAGTTGGGGTTTGACAGTAGAGCATAGAGATTTGGATGTGAATTTTTGACAGTTGAGCCTAGAGATTTGGAGTTGGGTTTTGATAGTAGAGCATAGAGATTTGGAAGTGAATTTTTGACAGTAGAGCATAGAGATTTGGAGTTGGGGTTTTACAGTAGAGCATAGAGATTTGGAGTTGGGTTTTGATAGTAGAGCATAGAGATTTGGAAGTGAATTTTGACAGTTGAGCATAGAGATTTGGAAGTGAATTTTTGACAGTAGAGCATAGAGATTTGCAGTAGGGTTTTGACAGTAGAGCATAGAGATTTGGAAGTGAATTTTGACAGTTGAGCATAGAGATTTGGAAGTGAAATTTTGACAGTAGAGCCTAGAGATTTGGAGTAGGGTTTTGACAGTAGAGCATAGAGATTTGGAAGTGAATTTTTGACAGTTGAGCCTAGAGATTTGGTGTTGGGGTTTGACCGTAGAGCATAGAGATTTGGAAGTGAATTTTTGACAGTTGAGCCTAGAGATTTGGAGTTGGGTTTTGATAGTAGAGCATAGAGATTTGGAAGTGAATTTTTGACAGTAGAGCATAGAGATTTGGAAGTGAATTTTTGACAGTAGAGCATAGAGATTTGGAAGTGAATTTTTGACAGTTGAGCCTAGAGATTTGGAGTTGAGTTTTGACAGTGGAGCATAGAGATTTGGAAGTGAATTTTTGACAGTTGAGCCTAGAGATTTGGAAGTGAATTTTTGACAGTAGAGCATAGAGATTTGGAAGTGAATTTTTGACAGTTGAGCATAGAAATTTGGAAGTGAATTTTTGACAGTTGAGCCTAGAGATTTGGAGTTGGGGTTTGACAGTAGAACATAGAGATTAGGAAGTGAATTTTTGACAGTTGAGCCTAGAGATTTGGAGTTGGGGTTTGACAGAAGAGCATAGAGATTTAGGGGTGAGTTTTGACAGTAGAGCATAGAGATTTGGAAGTGAATTTTTGACAGTAGAGCATAGAGATTTGGAAGTCTACTTTTGACAGTTGAGCTTAGAGATTTGGAGTTGGGTTTTGATAGTAGAGCATAGAGATTTGGAAGTGAATTTTTGATAGTAGAGCATAGAGATTTGGAAGTGAATTTTTGACAGTAGAGCATAGAGATTTGGAAGTGAATTTTTGACAGTTGAGCCTAGAGATTTGGAGTTGAGTTTTGACAGTAGAGCATAGAGATTTGGAAGTGAATTTTTTACAGTAGAGCATAGAGATTTGGAAGTGAATTTTTACAGTTGAGCCTAGAGATTTGGAGTTGGGGTTTGACAGTAGAGCATAGAGATTTGGAAGTGAGTTTTTAACAGTTGAGCCTAGAGATTTGGAGTTGGGGTTTGACAGTAGAGCATAGAGATTTGGAAGTGAATTTTTGACAGTTGAGCCTAGAGATTTGGAGTTGGGGTTTTACAGTAGAGCATAGAGATTTGGAGTTGGGTTTTGATAGTAGAGCATAGAGATTTGGAAGTGAATTTTGACAGTTAAACATAGAGATTTGGAAGTGAATTTTTGACAGTAGAGCATAGATATTTGGAGTTGGGTTTTGACAGTAGAGCATAGAGATTTGGAAGTGAATTTTGACAGTTGAGCATAGAGATTTGGAAGTGAAATTTTGACAGTAGAGCCTAGAGATTTGGAGTAGGGGTTTGACAGTAGAGCATAGAGATTTGGAAGTGAATTTGTGACAGTTGAGCCTAGAGATTTGGTGTTGGGGTTTGACCGTAGAGCATAGAGATTCGGAAGTGAATTTTTGACAGTTGAACCTAGAGATTTGGAGTTGGGTTTTGATAGTAGAGCATAGAGATTTGGAAGTGAATTTTTGATAGTAGAGCATAGAGATTTGGAAGTGAATTTTTGACAGTAGAGCATAGAGATTTGGAAGTGTATTTTTGACAGTTGAGCCTAGAGATTTGGTGTTGGGGTTTGACAGTAGAGCATAGAGATTTGGAAGTGAATTTTTGACAGAAGAGCATAGAGATTTGGAAGTGAATTTTTGACAGTTGAGCCTAGAGATTTGGAGTTGGGGTTTGACAGTAGAGCATAGAGATTTGGAAGTGAATTTTTGACAGTTGAGCCTAGAGATTTGGAGTTGGGGTTTAACAGTAGAGCATAGAGATTTGGAAGTGAATTTTTGACAGTAGAGCATAGAAATTTGCAAGTGAATTTTTGATAGTTGAGCCTAGAGATTTTGAGTTGGGGTTTGACAGTTGAGCATAGAGATTAGCAAGTGAATTTTTGACAGTAGAGCATAGAGATTTGGAAGTGAATTTTTGACAGTTGAGCCTAAAGATTCGGAGTTGGGTTTTGACAGTACAGCATAGAGATTTGGAAGTGAATTTTGACAGTTGAGCATAGAGATTTGGAAGTGAATTTTTGACAGTTGAGCCTAGAGATTTGGAGTTGGGGTTTAACAGTAGAGCCTAGAGATTTGGAAGTGAATTTTTGACAGTTGAGCCTAGAGATTTGGAGTTGGGGTTTGACAGTAGAGCGTAGAGATTTGGAAGTGAATTTTTGACAGTTGAGCCTAGAGATTTGGAGTTGGGGTTTGACAGTAGAGCATAGAGATTTGGAAGTGAATTTTTGACAGTTGAGCCTAGAGATTTGGAGTTGGGGTTTGACAGTAGAGCATAGAGATTTGGAAGTGAATTTTTGACAGTAGAGCATAGAGATTTGGAAGTGAATTTTTGCCAGTAGAGCATAAAGTTTAGGAGGTGAGTTTTTACAGTAAGGCATAGAGATTTGGAAGTGAATTTTGACAGTAGAGCCTAGAGAATTGGAGTTGGGTTTTGATAGTAGAGCATAGAGATTTGGAGATGAGTTTTGACAGTAGAGCCTAGAGATTTGGAATAGCGAATTTTTTGCAAAAGTGTGTCGAATTTAACATTTTTAACTACACATAATAATTATGAACTTTGCTCTTTTTATTTATAAATCTTTTTCCCATAAAACATACATCACACACAGTCCATTAATTTTCAGAACCTCGCAATTTAACTAACTCTCTTGCTCCACAGTCCTTATGGTGACCTCTGCTTCAACCAGATTTAGTAAAGTAAAGTTTCGAATAATCTAACATACTGTAAATCTTTGATGATAACAACAACGATCTTTGTTCTCTATAACTTGATTCCATACGTCAACGAGCTTATAAATGCTTAGCTTGTAAAATTCTTTAGGTTTGGATGTGAAATATGAATCCAATTTATGTTCAATCTTTTCTTCGGGTGTTAATCTTATAATTATCTTTTCTCATAAATCGGAAGATACTATTGTTGGCATTGGTTCCCCACCCCCATGTTTTCTAGTAAGATTTTTTTTCTAGAAAGACGACGAGTACTTACGAGTGAGACCAACTAAAGCAGCCATTCTAAACCTTTTCCTCCATCATTGACCCCTTGGCTTTATATATTTCTCCATTTACCCTTACTCTCATGCAAAAAAATTAACAGCAATCATAAAGTGACAGAAAAACAAGAAGGTCAAAATAACCTTTTTTATTGTTTAGGACATTAGGTTTTGTATAAAAATAGTCTCACACATTCGTATCACAAAAATAAAGAAAATGAAATCCTTTTCTAAATAGAAAATCATGAAATTAATTTGTATTACGTTTCTTAGATATGATACAATATAAAAAGAAATAATTGTTTTTAAATTATCAAATTCTTACATTATCCCCCCGACTATATATTTTTTATCCTTTAGAGGAAAATTGACCGCTGTTTAAGAACCTCTTATCTAGAGGTTATTAAAATCTTAAGTTAAAGTGATTTTATGGAACGAACTGAATTCGAACTTGGTCGTTAGTCTGTGTCGTTAACCATTTGACCACAGTCATCTATCCGATGTTAACCAAAGACTATGTAAATTTGTTTTGTAATCCCCGAATAAGTGATTATCCGAGAGTTCTGGGTCAGGAGAATATGCAGGATTGGACAAAATTTCCCAAATAAATTCTCCTATGAGATATTTGATCAGTAGTTTTGTGTGAGGAAAAATATTATAATGATGGAAGATGACTTCCTTTTTGTTGACTAAATAAGGTTGTTTCTGAGTCAACATAGATGAAAATATTGCAGAAAATATATGAATGATGCTTTAATAATCGGAAACAAAATGGTATACATTAATCATGTTAATGCGTTAATAAATAATAGCACTATGGATAAAATAAATTACAATTGTTTAAAATGTCTCTTATACAAACTAGTCAAAACAGCTTTTGTACCGAGTTTATGTTATAGTGCGTCACGCATTATAACATCAGCTCAGTTTGAATAGGCAACCAACTCACATACGTTTGTAGCGTTCTAGTTTTACTCGAAATTCGTTTTATGTAGGATCACACAGGAGAAAGAAAATAGTATTATCTTATCTAATTGGTTATCTATCTTATCTCATATATAATATATTGATTGCAGAAATTCCCATCTGGACCAAATTGTAACGTGACCGTTTGAGGAATTGGGAGTGGATTGTGCGGGTAGCAATTGTACCTGGAAAACCGAGCCCGAGCGGGGGTAAAATTCGGCCGTTCAGTTTTACGCATTTTAGGATTAATTAATTTGGTGGCGGGGGGTGGGGCGTTAAGAAAAGCAAAAAGGGTTGACGGGGGGGTACGTGTGCCGTTGAATGACTGTCGGGTGGCCGTCGAGTTTAGATCCGGCCGGGGGTGACCTGACCCCAATGGTGATGTCTCCGCCCCTCAGAGGCCCTGTGGTCATTCATGGCTGTAGTGTACGGAACGGTGGGGGGGAGGGTAAGCGCACTATGAATGATATGTATGCTGCTGGTGATGATGGTATGTGTTGTTGGCTGCGATCATACGGTGTGTGAAAGGAACGAATGTGATGAGGAAATGAGGCGACAAGCATCACGAAGCTGATTGTGCGGATGGCAAGAGAAACTCTGGTCTGAACCCGCCTGTAGTTCCGGAGGAAAATGCAGATTCCTGGTGCCGATATAAGAGAGATCTATATGCGGGCCAAACTCATTCCCGACGCCGAGATCCAGAAGCCCTAGAGGACGATATGGATATATATATATATATATATATATATATATATATATATATATATATGTTCTTTTTCTTCTCTTTCTTTTCTTTCTGTTTTATTGGAGTTCTTGCAGGACGCTGAGCCGTGAATTTCCAAAAGAAATCCCAACGGTAACTTGAATGAGGTGAGAGGAGCCCTTATTTGATCAAATTCTTACAAGGTTCTGAACTGTGAATTGCCAGGTGAAACCTTAACTGCGACTGGTTAAGGTGAGAGAACCCCCCCCAGCTCAATAAAACGCGGGTGCTTAAGTACCCTAATTAGGGTTGTACACCTTCTATTGAGAGACTGTGTTGTTAACGAAAAAAAATCTTATAAATTGTGACAGGCCTCCCGCTCAGGTCAGCAACTGACCTCTAATCTCATCGGAAACTGTGGCTCGTGATCGTTTTTACCAGAAGATCTTCACATAAAATATTTAGCGTCTTAGCTCTGTGTTGATTTTTGCTGAAAAGCAAAAGTAAAGCTTCGCATGCGCGCCTGGAAAAGAAAGAGAGTCAGATTTTCTAACTACGAAAAGTTAATTTCACAAAAGTTACAGATGTTTACATATGTACATCGTTCAGTTCACCAAACATGAAAGTCCTCAAAATCTCTTATACTTCGTCCACTGGATGGCGGTCAGGATAGATGGAGGGTGGTCTTGGGCGTTCTGGGGGAGGGTGTCTTGCTTGAGATTTGGCTTCAATCTCCTCAAAACAGCTTCGGCGCTTGCTTAAATAATAAGGGGCGGGGTGGTTCTGGCGATCTGCTGAACCAACCAAAGCCAGCTACATCTCTGGGGAAACCCCAGATACATTTGCGTGTGTGCACTTAAGTAATCTGTCCACAGGTTCGCAAACCTGGGACAAAGAAATGAAATCCTTTCACACGACCCCAAGGGGTCAAATTCTGTCATTCAGAGAGCCATTGTCTGAACAAGTGTTCTTTCGGCCAGATAGGTCTGGTTTCATCTCCACACCAGTCTGACATTTCCTGTCCTTGAGTTTTTTAAACAATAAACTGTATGTCTGTTTTTTTTTCAAGTACAATACTCATCCCGTGTGATAGGTCACCTGCCGCTGTCCGGGATTCAATTAACGTTCAACAGACAATCTCAGCATATTTACCCGGCCTCACTCAGGGTTTAGGGGATCTCAATCGCCCCAATGGGGAGCGACATCGCTCCCTCAAACGGTAACGTTACAAAATTACTCTAAGTTAACAATAACAAATGCCACATACTATTTTATTATGCCTAAACTATTATCCACCATCTTATGTAACTTTTGAATGCCGTTACATACACATTTATTCGGTATATTAAAATCCTACATTATTTCCTACGAGCGCCCTTATCACGATCGCCAACTTGTTTAGAATAAGTAGTGCGTATTTTCCCTCTAAATCAAAAGTATTCTTACTGCTAACAGTTGAGATCGGGTAATTACTTAATCATGATAACTATCATGTCCTAATACCCTTATAAAGTTAAACGCAGGCTCATACGCATACAACTACCTTTACACTTTCCTATTCAAAAATAATGATTTTTCCCCGTTAAGATTTCCGGTTATTCTTATTGGCTAAGTACATAACATTCTGTTATTCGGGAATACCCATATTTTTACAAAAAAACGAAGATATCAAACCTTAAACAATATGGCCGATCACTCTACACGATGAAACTAATCTCTTATAAAACGAGACCAGCTTTCTTTTATCCATGTTTGCTTCCACCGTCATGCATTATGAGCTGTCAAAAAAAATAATCTCTTTAATTTTCTTTTTTCTGTTTGGTTGAAGCGTCCTCAATTAGGAGAAGACAAAAATAAACTAATTTCTTATTACACTAAACAATCTTTCTTTTCTTTGATGTTTGGTTTTAGAGTTCTTATTTATGAGACGATCTGCCGACTTCCTTAAACATCCTTTCGTTCTTTCTTCTTAGTTTTGGATTCACTCATTCAATCTGTCCAATGACTTAAGTTTTTATTTTTTGCATTTATTTATACACCAAGGAAATTTATTCTGTTTTATTTAATACGATAGTGTTTATTTTTTACCTGTGTGTGTTTTTGTTTGTGTGTGTGTGTGTGTGTGTGTGAGAGAGAGTATAGGTGTGCGCGCTCGAGTGTGTATGCGGCTTACTATGTGTGTGTGGTTTGCTTGTGCGTGTGTGTGTCGGTTTCTGTGTGTGTGTGTTTGTGTGTGTGCGCGCGACTGTGTGTGTGCGTGTGTGCAAATTAGCCAAACTATAAAACAAATTGCCCCTGTTACGAATCATAACACCGGTGAAAATTAAAATACTGACAGAATCGCATAAATACGAACCATACTTAGCATCATTTATTATCCGAAAAATCGGTAATTTATCAAATAAATAATTCTTTACGTGTGTGTGTGTGTGTGTTTTTAATAAGATTGTTTTTTTTATACCCGTGTGTGTGTGTGTGTGTGTTTCTCTGTTTGTGTGTGTATGCTTGTGTGCGCGAGTGTGTATGCATGTGTTTTAATACGATAGAGGTATTTGAACCCGCGTATATGAGTGTGTTTCTTTGTGTATGTGTGTTTCTTTGTTTATATATATATATATATATAAGAGTCTATGTTGAAGGTTTTGCCAAAATGAAACTCGATTTCGTATAATTTAAATAGGTATTTATTGCCAAAAATCAATAATAATAATAAAAAGAGTAATTACTTAATGGCAGAGGACAGACATAGCCACAAGGTCCGTTTTAGATTGGGAAAAATACAGTTCTCTAGCGGAGGATACACTAGACTGGGAAGAAAACATTTTTTATAGAGGGGTGGTAATTTTTATATTAGGTTCACCTCTACAATTTTTTGTAGAATGACGACTTCTATAGGTTTTTGACTATATTGATTAAGAAAATCCCATCCTAATTGTGCGGAGACAGAAACTTTCAGAGATCACTGGCTGCCAGGTTTGTACGCATGCGCGATAAACACTTCTACTTCTCTACAACCGACATTGCAACCCCCATTTTTTTTTCGCATTTGCGGGTGGGGATGCTGACTACGATTATAACGGTAAAATTTGGGAGAAATATTTTCCCCACACTCTCCAAAGAAAACACGATTGTCTACTCCGATAGCCGTTCTAAATATGAAGATGTCGAGGGTGTCTGTTTCGAAAGCCGTTATAACCATGGGGAGTTTGCGATGTCTATTCCAAAAGTCGTTCTTAACACGGGGAGTTTGGGATGTCTATTTTAAACGTCATTCTTAACATGACAATACTCAAAGAAGTGAAGTGAAAAAAGTGAATATAAGGCATCAAACTGGAAATTAATTTAATACTATTCGTGGGAAAGTTGAAAAGAAGAAGAACAATTGAACAATAAACGGAAACAGTTAGGCCTGCTACCATTGATTTCGATCACCGTAAACAGTGAATTTTAAACTTTTGTTTTTACTTTTTATTATTCTTCAAACGGACCATATTTTTGATTTTATTAATTAATACTGGTTTACGCATTCCCTTTCTTAGATTCAAACAATACCTGGTAGTGAAAGCCAGATTATTACATTACGGCAACGGCCGCCAGTGTCTGCAATTGTTCAGGGAGGCAGCGGACACCAATAACATCCGTAGTTTTGGCGAGGGTGGGTGGGTGGTTGGTACGGAGAATGAGATCTTAGGGAGCGTGGCATTTCTCTCTTGTCGGTATTTATTTCTCTCCCATAGTGAGAAAAGTGACACCAGGGTCGGAAAATGCGGTTGAGAAGTCAGCACTCCTAAGGAAGGGGCACTCTGAGTTGCTAAAAGTGTCCGACCAGCCCGTCAATATTCCCCGGTAAAGAGGCCCCAAACGGATAGCAATAAACAAAACCCTTTTCAAAAAGAGAATGCAAAGGCTAAGAGAATAACTGTAGAAATGCTGTAACTGCACAGGACCCGATCCACAGGGAAAAGGTATTACGGGAATAGTTTACATTCTGTTGATTTTAATACGGAGATTTAAAAAAAATTCCAACGTGGTCTCCGTTCCGAAATTCGCTCTTAGTGATTATCAAAATTTTCTTTTCAGTCATTACAGCATAATTAACTTCCTGTCCCGCACGCGTTCTACAACGAGACTCATCTGAAACCTTTGTTTCTCTGTCGAACCCATGACGTCATGCGTTATGTCCTAACGTCTGTTTGTTTTATTCTACATAACATATCTAACTCTACCTGGATTTTACATGAAATACTCACCGGTTATCGTTCGAGGCTATTCATTTACTTTCGACTTCGTGGCACTTCGACATGTACGTACTTAATTCATCTCTTGTCAAGATCAACGATCTACAAGCTCGGTGCCCAGATACACGAAGAGAGAAATAGTTGACATCGATCAAATCCTCTGGTAAATTGCAAAGATCAAAACTGAAGTCTCTATATACGATTACGGATAAGGAGTATCCAATTTTTTTATTTAAGAAATAAACTGAAAAATCTAAGTCGAATACTGTTAAATAATGTGTAAATTTAGGGTTAGTATGTTCATTCGCTGTCAGCGACTGCACATTTAGGCTGCACCTTTGTTTACTCTTGAATGTCCTGATAACGATGCAATAGGGTTCAATTTTATCAAATCTTTCATTCAATAATTACAAGAAACTTTCTCTACCACATATAGCAATGGCCAACGACTCTTTATCTGAGAGTACGTCTTTCAAACTCCTTGGCTTAACGTTCACAGGAAACATGGGTTGGAACAATTACATCGAGGGCATTGCCAGGGCCGCTGCAAGGAAGGTGGGTTCTCTCTACCGTGCTAGAAAACTACTAACACCCGAAAGTATCCTGTACCTCTATGAGGCAACCATTCACCCATGTATGGAGTATTGCTGTCATATTTGGGGTGGTACATCGAATACTAGTCTCTCGCTCCTTGACAAGGTTCAAAAGAGAGTCGCAAATCTGATAGGCCCTGAACTGGAATATATAACGACGAAACGTTGCATCCCTCTGCCTGTTCTACAAGTATTTTAATGGTGAATGCTCTAACGAACTGCAAGCACTTGTGCCCCCACGACGTGAACACCCTCGACAGACCCGACAGGCTGAAAATCCCACCCCCACACAGCAGAGATCCCTAGATGTAAAATATCTTTCTACTCCAGTAGTTTCTTTACCAGAACTGCTAGACTCTGGAATTCCATTCCAGGTTACTGCTTCCCCAACTGTACTGACGCGCAGAAGTTCAAGTGCAACGTGAACCGACATCTTGCTGCCCAAATCCCTACATAGTACCCTAGTAGTTGTTTCCCCTGATAGTAGCCCCCTACACTAAAGTGGCAATGTGCCTTGTTTGGTGTGAAAATGTAAAAAAAAAAAAATCTCACAAATACCGCTAAATAGTATCGTTCAATGTAATTTATTATATATATATCACATGATGTAATTTCAATGTCATTTAATATCGAACTAGAAGAGTACTCCTACGTGAGAGTATCCTGTGCCTCTACAATGCCACCATTCGCCCATGCATGGACTATTGTTGCCACATATGGGTTGGTGCATCTACCACTAGCATCTCTCTCTTAGATGAGGCCCTCAAAAAAGTGTTCAATCTAATCGGTTCCATTTTTTCAAGTAAGCTCCAACCCCTGCCCCATCGCCGCAATGTTGCATCTCTTTGCCATTTTTTACAAGTATTTTAATGGAATGTGCTCTGACGAATGCGTTGCTCTTGTACCCCTTCAACGTGCACATCCCCGACAAACCCGCTTAGCAACGAAGTCCCACCCCGTTCACTGTTAAGGTCCTTAAATGACAGTAAGCTTTCTACTCTAATAGTTTATTCCCCCGAACAGCTAGTGTTCGGAATTCCCTTCCTGCTACCTGCTTCCCTGACTATACTGATATACAGAAGTTTAAATGTAACGTAAAAAACTCTTCTTAATTTTTTTATAGGCCTTGTCCCAAATAGTAGCCCCTTACGTCCAAGTAGCGATATGCCTTATTAGGGATGAACATGAGTAAAAAATAAAAAATAAATAAATAAAATAAAATAAATGATTAATAATAATAATAATAATAATAATAATAATAGTAATAATAATAATAATAATAATAATAATAATAATAAAATGAGTAAAAAATAAAAAATAAAAAATAAATAAATAAAATAAATTAATAAATGAAATAAAATAAATTAATAAATTTTTTTTTTTTTTTTTTTTTTACATTTTCACCCCAAACAAGGCAAATTGCCACTTTGGTGTAGGGGGCTACTATCAGGGGCAACAACTACTGGGGTACTATGTAGGGATTTGGGCAGCAAGGTGTCGGTTCACGTTACACTTGAACTTCTGCACGTCAGTACTGTTGGGGAAGCAGGGACCTGGAATGGAATTCCAGAGTCTTGCGGTTCTGGGGAAGAAACTATTGGAGTAAAAAGATCTTTTACATCTAGGGACCTCTACAGTGTGGGGGTGGGATCTAGTAGCCTGTCGGGTTTGTCGAGGGTGCTCGCGTCGTGGGGGCACAAGTGATTGCAGTTCATCAGAGCATTCACCACTAAAATACTTGTAGAAAAGGCAGAGGGATGCAACATTTCGTCGATGGGACAGAGGCTGAAGCTTAGATGCCAGTTCAGGGCCTATCAGATTTGCGACTCTCTTTTGAACCTTGTCAAGGAGCGAGAGACTAGTAGCAGATGCACCAGCCCAGATGTGGCAGCAATACTCCATACATGGGCGAATGGTGGCCTTATAGAGGTACAGGATACTTTCGGGTGTTAGTAGTTTTCTAGCACGGTAGAGAGAGCCTACCTTTCTTGCAGCGGCCCTGGCAATGCCTTCAATGTAATTGTTCCAACTCATGTTTCCTGTGAACGTTATAAATGAATAATAATAATAATAATAATAATAATAATAATAATAATAATAATAATAATAATAATAGTGGGAACTCAAGGTACAGGCTGAAAGAAATAAAAATCAAGGTGAGGACTGAGACCTTACAACAGACGCAATAATAAAAATAGCTGAAATCTTAAGGAAACCCCTTGAATGCGGAAATCAATAGTCTGGCAAGACTGAACAGAGTCATTTTAATTAAGTACACCAAGAGCCAGATGTATACACATGATCAACGATGTATAAGCACGAATACATTCGGGGAGAGCAGAGGATGATTTCTAGCCAACTGTGACCGTAAAGAAGCACACCGTTTATTTTTTATTTTGTTGTTTTTAGAAAAAAAAAAATGCACACACAAGCGGGAAAAATGGGTCCACCAGCTTTAAATTTCCTAATTACACTATAAGGAATTCCATTAAAATCAATGTCATACCAGATCGGTTGAAAGAGAAAGAGGTAGCAGAGAATATCATTGATTTTCTCAACAGAGTCCTGGCGATCCAGCAAGCTGGAATATGGATACCTAAGGAGCGCAAGCGCGCGAGAGACAAAAGTGGATCATATACTTAGTAATACATCACTAAAAAATGTTTAAAAATGTATTAAAGTTGGCTAGATTTGATATTGTTAAATTTAAACAAAAAGTAACCCTATTCTCAGAAACTAGCGGGTGGATCTGCCTTAAATTTTGTATGAACCTTTGTCATAAGAAGGGAAAGCAAGCTAACTATTATGGTATCCGTTTGATGAACACTTAGGGATTAATAGGAATCAGTAAAGAGTAGTGTTTAAACTTCATTTCGGAAACTACTCCGCTGATCTGGATCAGGATTAATAATGATCAGAATGTAATCTGAAAATAAACCCAGAATGGATTTTATTGAACTATCGATTTGTCATAAAGATGCTATTCTATGCTAACGGACCATAAACTTTGTTAGTTATTTAAAAATTTTACTAATATCAATAAAATAAACCTTTTTTAGTTAGTGAAAAAAATGTGAACGAGTTTGTTCTGGCAGTTGGCGCGAGTTGCATGGAGGCCAAATGTCTCAAGATTATCTGAATATAGAAATAACAATGAATGTCATACAGACTGTGGAATATGTTTCATTCAAAAAGTATAAAAGAACTGAACTTAAACCAAAAAAGTGAGATGAAGAGAAAGTTGTAATAGCTTCCTCTTTGTTTTCAAGGTTGTATTATTTTTTTTACTTTTCAGTAGCCGCCAGATCTGCCATTTTCTTGAAACATTCAGCTTCCATTAACACTGTAGCATTGCCTTTGTCTGCTGACAATATTACGATATCAGTTGCACTTAGTTGTGACATGATAGCTGATAATTCTTTTTTTTTTTAAAACCTTAGATTTTAGACGATTTAAATTTTCGACTGCTTTCTCACCTCAGCTCGTGTCTTTTACTCTTGGTTTATTGGAGCTATGAAGCCGAAGTTAAGACATTTTTTAGACTCGTTTCGTTAGCGGTAGACAGATGATAATACTTCTTGTGTCCTTAGCTTTCATTTTGTCACAATTATTTGCTGAAGCTTACCCGCCCAAAATTCTTGCATGTATAATATACAAGCAAGGAGGCTCGGTGTTGACCGGGATTGTATGATAATCAACGAACATTTCACACTCCCATATTTTAATTATCATCGAAATCGGTGAAATCGACCATTTTCCAATCAAATCAATTGATCGTTGGTGACCCATAACAGTACACTGGGAGAAATCTTCATATGTCTCCCTACCGTGACTTAATTCACAGTAGATTTTACTCTTAGATTAAAGTTTAAAATGCAAAATTCAAATATCATGCTTCAATTGTACCCTAAAAATTTCGAACGCGCCCCTGTTATATTAAAGAATCTATTGCTTATATTTTATATACCCAATCGTACTGCTTGTGCGCTGACAATTGCGTGGATTGTAGTTTTAAATAAAAAAGTCGAATATCATGGTGCAATTGTGCTTTAAACAGAAACATTCATTTCGAACGCGCATCCGTCAAATCAAAGAACCTACTTAGATTTTGTATGTCGGGAGTTTAGGCTTTTGTAGTAATAAAACTTCTCAAATCCACTTGTGATGTTAGGCCGTGTAAGATGTCTGCTTTGGGACAAAATCGTCTGTTCCTTTTTCCGTCGCATTATTTCGATTATTGATTATCGATATTTATTGAAGACATTTCGATATAAAACCTATCTATGAACACTACCATGCACATAAAGTTCCTTTATGTGAAATTTCAGAAAAAATCGGCCCAACCGTTTTCGAATCCATACGGAACGAACTCACACACGCACACACGCCCATACATACGCCCAGAATGTTTATTTTATATAATAATAGATATTCAGATATTGTTGAATGCGGCTTCTGTCATCTAGGAAGGGGCGGGATTGTTTGGTGTCTTGGTCTGTAATTAATTTTTTTCGGCCAATAGTCTATCTGGGACGCAATCATGCTTTACTCTTATTGACTGATGGTGGAACTTGCTTTGTATTGTAACGCGGTCGTTTACCGCGAAGCGTGACTTGGTTTGTCTGTGCCGTGAAGACGTCTTTGGCCGTGCATTTATGCGCTGGACACGGCAATCAGCTACCTGGGGACTAAACCTCAAGGGTGAATATTTAATCGGTAAGGTCTGTTCTGGTGCTGCTGAAGATATTGACTTCATGTATCAAATGCACTTTAGCTGAAACTCTTCGTTATTAGTTTTTATCTCTTTGTAAAAATAAACATACCAGACTATTATTATTGCAAAACACAAAAACAACAATCGGACTTACCTCTGGTTTTCTATCTTTCCCACTTCCCTGTCTGAAGACACTGTTTTTTTTTTGTTTTTTTTTTTTGACAAAAGATGCACCAAACGTTAATGAAACGTTTTTTTCCTTTTGCTTTGCAGAGATCAATCATTTTCTTCAAAAGCAGAAACACAAACAACATAATCTTCTATAAAACGACTAAGCAATACTGTATGAATTGATATTGAATGTATAATGATCTTGAAGTCTAAAACGTTTTTGAGAAATTACTGGATTTGGTATGAATACCCAGAAAAGGGTTTGATATGCTGTGAAAGAAAATAACCAATTAGGGGACTCGTTTTCGTTGGATTCTATCTCGGACGATCTCATGTCGCACTCTTTCAGTGATCCTTTGTTTTCCCTTTAAGTACATCGCTAACAAAATTTCACATCCGTACTTCGTATACTAAAGACTCATCACTTAATAACGCCAAAAGCTAACTAGTTAAAGCTAGTTGTGAAACTAGCTTTAACTAGTTGTAGAAAAATTGTGAGGTACGTGAGCTTTCTTACTAATTTTAGTTATTGATTTTCAATATATGAACGGAACATCGAATGGAAACAAACGATTTTATACGAGGGTCGTTCCAAAAGTAATGCCTCCTATTTTATGATTCCGCCCGAATGGATCAGAGGGGATAGCGATTTTCATTGTTACGATGACTACACTTTTCCATTAATGATGTGAAAGATTCATCTCTTTGTTGCAGATATTAATGACGGTGTAACACTCAAGGAAGACCCTGTCATGGGCGTGCGTCAGAAGCAAAAGTGCGAAATTGATATCCTGGCAAAATTGCATTAAGAATAGTGATGACTATGTAGAAAAATAAATTCTGTAGTACAAAAGGTCGCTCGTTTAAATGGTATCACTTCCGTCTTCGAAAGTTTTTGACATTTTTCGGTTAAAAAAAGGCTATAAATTTTAACAATCGTCGTATACTAAAGAGTAATCACTTATTAACGCCAAAAGCTAATCGAGGATAATATTTAATGAGTTTGTCATTTGAGTGATGTGCAATTACATGCGGCGACTGGAAGCGATGTGTAGAATTAGTACGGATTTGATTATTTAAGAATCGTGATAAGTATTTGTTGGTATTATATTTTGAGAAGACCATGGTGCAGTCTTCAGGAAAAAATCATGTTATTTCATAGAAGGGGCTTCTTATCTTACGTGATATAGTGATTGTCGTGGACCACACATGTTTACTTGTAATGGTAATTTACTTCCTTAAGATTTATTGCAATTTTACTACAGTAGCGGCATTAGTATCGTGCTGCTCATGTTGCAAAGGTCGTCGTCGAGCTCAACAAAGCATCTCCGATTTGGGCAGCAAGAAGTGTCGTGGCGACTACCTACGATTACTACAGATTTGGTAAATGTGTATCCTTGTTTTTTTTTTCTGTAAGCATCGAACCCTTTTTGTGATCTTGGTGAAATGGAGAAAAGAAGAATGGAATGCGCATGTGCAGGAAAAATAAGAACACAAAGAATAATTACAAGTTGTCTCTGAAACGATCGTACGTCATGAATTCTAGTGATGCTGTTAATAAATTAATAATATTTTAAAATGTTATTCGTGCACTTTTATTTATGTCTCATATATGTATATGTATATATATACATATATATACATATATGCATACATATATGTATATATATACATATATATGCATATATATATGTATACATATATGTATACATATATACACATATTATATATATATATATATATATGGGTACACACATATATATATGTGTGTATATATACAATGACAATTTTTTGTTTACCTGCATTGAAGCATTGCATATTGATTGAAAATTGAAAATAAGAATTACATATATAAATGGATACGTTTCAAATTTTGTAACGTCGCTACAAACAACAACAAATCCATACTTATACCCCCCACACACATATATATATATGTATATATATATATATATATATATATAATCCATAATATATATATATATATATATATATATATATATATATATATATATATATATATACTAGCAGAAGTACTCGTCGTTGACTGGGTTCAAAAACAGCATACAGAAAATGGACTATCATTATATGTAATCAGTTTTTTAAAATAGTCTACACTATAGAAGTCTATTCGTGACCAGACACACACACACACACACACACACACATTCAGCTTTATATATATATATATATATATATATATATATATATATATATATATATATATATATATATAAGTATAGATTTGTTGTTGCAGCTTTTAGCAAAATTAACAACTCTGAAACTCTGTTATTTATTTATTTCGTTGCTTTAGCGTTTTTAAAGAGCTATGAGCTCTTTTTTATTCGATTTTCACCCCAAACAAGACACAGTGCCATTTGATGTGGGGAGCTACTATCGGGGATATGTGTTGCAGGGATACTATGTAGGGAGTTGAGCAGCAAGATGTCTGTTCACATTACACTTGAACTAGCTGAGTTGAACTTTTGCATGTCAGTTGAGAAAATAACCCCCGAAAAAAGTTCCAAAATCTAGTTGCCCAACGAAACAAATAATTAGAGTAGAAAGCTCTCTTACATCTAGGGATCTCTACTGTGCAGAGGCGGAAGTTTGCTTGTTGTCGGGTTGTCGGATTGTCGGATATTTACGTCGAGGGGGGTCGTTTGTCGAGTCGTCCACCCTTAAAATATTTTTAAAAAGGCGGGGAGATGCCAAATTTCGTCGATGGGGCTGAGGACCAAGCTAAGATGACAATTTAGAACCTATCAGGATGATAACTCTCTTTTGAACTCATTCCAGGAGTGAGAGACTAGTAGCAGATGCACCAGCCCAAATACGACAACAATACTCCATACATGGGCGAATGGTGGTCGTGTAGAGGTGCATGATACTTTCAGGCGTGAGTAACTTTCTAACACGGTAGAGGGAGCCCACTTTCCTCGCAGCGACCCTGACAATGCTCTCAATGTATTTGTTCCGACTCGTGTTCCCTGTGAACCGATGAGTTTGAAAGAAGCACTTTCAGGTAATGTATCTTTAGTCATAGCTATTAGTGGTTGAGAAGGTTTCTTGTAATTGTTGAAAGAGAAAAGCTTAGTCTTGGCAGCATTGAAGGTGACCATCCATTTTTGACCTCATTCTACTAGAGATTGGAGGTCATCCTCTAGTGTTTCTGCCATTTCCTTAGATATGTGTTCATTTGTTTTCTTCTCGTGCCTCTTATAGATGGTGCGTGTCATCAGAAAGTATACTCATCTCAAAGACAATTTTATAAGGGAGATCATTTATGACTATGCGAATAATAAATGTTCAAGGATATACCCCAGAGGTACACCCGCATTTATGTCATATTCTTTAGATGTACGACTGTCGAGGACAACCTGGATTCTTCTTTTATTTAAGAAGGATTTAATTATGTTAAGTATTGGACCAATGATACCGCATGATCTGATTTTCCCGAAAATACCATCGTACCCTACCCTGTAAAAACCTTTTGTTATATCTAGGGCTACCGCTCTAACCTTCCCTGCTTTGTCCACTGTATGATATATACGTTCAGAGATTGCAGTTAGGATATCTGCTGTAGAACTGACTTGCCTAAATCCATATTGTTGGTCAGTCAGAAGTTTAGCAGCTGTAAGGTGATGGACTGGAGTTTGGTTTATTATGGACTCAAATTTTTAGGCGAATAGAGGGAGAAGGCTAATGAGGCAATAATTTAATGAGTTCTTTCACCAGCATTCTTGTAAACTGGTATAACAGAAGCAGTTTTTCAGCAGTCAGGAAAGCAAGATTCGTTAAGGCATTTGTTGTAAGTTTGGAGAAGACTGAAGCAGCCTCAACAGAGCATTTTTTTTAAAAGCACATCTGAGATGTGATCGGCTCCACATGCTTTTGAAGGGATCTAGATTTGTTTATGATATCAAGTACTTGAGAAAGGGTGATTTTCAGATTATCTTCTGTGGTGTCTCTCAGGGAGAGAATGGTTTGCTGGTTCAAAAAGGAAGTTTGGGGCAAACCAACTGGCAAACATGCAAACCTTCTCGGTGGCCGTGCAAACAAATTCATGATTTTTTACTAATGGGTGAATTGTTGATTGCCCATTATTTACTACACTGTTGTAGATTTTCCAGAAATTACGGGCTTCTAATTTCTGCGCTTCGATGCGTTTTCTAGTGGTTTCGTTATTCTCTATTAGCTGTCGCTACTATATTTTAAAATTATTTCTAGCTTTTATGAACTTTATCCTGTTTGTACTGGACTTATGGCGGTTAAATCTGCGTTATACTTGCTGCCTTTGAGCAATGGCAGCTGCACACATAGAAGTAGGTCATTGGGGAGAGTGGGGTTTGCTATAATTTCCGTGTGGGAACATATGCTTCAATTGCCGTTTTTAACCATTTAGTGGTCTCATTTGCGATAATAGAATAGATATTTCGCCATAGAGCATCTCTGATGAGATCCTTGATGGTTTCTCAGTCAGACTTCTTATAATACCTTGTCCTTTTGTTATCCGTATGCATATGAATGTGTCACCCCTTATTTTTATAGGATGTATTTTTATCTATCATTTGTAATATTAAATAAGAGGTTTACCTGTGGGTATGCGTGTTTCTAGCTTTAACCCGTCATCAGCATGGGTTGTGATCAAACTCATGACACCAGCATATACATAAGTATATATATTTATATATATATATATATATATATATATATATATATATATATATATATGCATACGTATGTATACTTATGTATATGCTGGTGTCATGAGTTTGATATATATATATATATATATATATATATATATGTATATGTATGTATTTATAGAAAAGTAAAAAGGGACAAACAGAGTTACGTGTTCATCAACGTTTCGTCTTTATTTCGAAACTTCCTCTGGATGAATGAGATTAAGAAAACAAAAACACCAGTACAAATATTTGAAAATGAATATATATATATATATATATATGTATATATATATATATGTGTGTGTGTGTGTGTGTGCGTGTGTGTGTTTACATACACACACATCTATATGCGTATGTATAACATGTACACGCATATATATATATATACACACATGCATATGCACACATATAACCTTCTGCCCCCTCCAATGTATACGCCTATACAAGACGAAAATCTGCCTATTGTTAGACGTTGCATCCATATCTTCTTATGTAGCACACTCTTTTTATGATGAAAAGCATAAGGCTTCGAAATGACTGGCATAAAGAGATTTCATAACTGCTACACAATATATCACATTCCCTTGTTTCTAAATTGACTAATAATCTATATACGTCAATATATAGATACATTATTAATATATTTTCTCTTTTTGTATCTAAGCGCAACCTGCATGCCAAGCTTTTTATTATTTATATGGTCTTTATTTAAAGAACCCTTATATGCTCCTTTTACCACTTATACACACACACGTACACGCACGCACACACACACACACACATATATATATATATATATATATATATATATATATATAGAGAGAGAGAGAGAGAGAGAGAGGGGAGACAGAGGGCGAGAGAGAGACATACATAACAATAAATTTCATATTTACAATCCCATTTTTCTCTGCCTCCTCAAGATTAACATATTATTCTAGTATATACCAATAATTTAATGACCTATAATTGCTGTTTGAAGTTTTAAACAAACATGTATACGGGGGATGAATGTCTATATGCCGCGTATATACGTTACCAAATTAACGTATGTTGTATATCGTGTCTGTTGTTTTTATATAAATCATACTTATATTTTCTTTTGATTAATTAACGGGCCTATATAAATATGTACGCTGTCTATATATGGTATAACGGACTGTTGTCCTCGTGTCTTAATGTCGATCGTAACTCAGCTAGTCTTTCTACGTACGTGCTTGCGTGCCAGCATATATATATATATATATATATATATATATATATATATATATATACGCATGCCGACATACCTGTTTTTACTGATCGTCGCTTCTTGGATTCTTTAAACATCTTGGGGACCCGGGCCTAGTTTAAGGAAGATACTTCAGAAGACATCGACCAAGACATTGTAGGATTTTATATGTTTTATTCTTCCCGGATGTTCGTCACACCAGAAGGAAGTGATCCATGGATTCTCGACTTGTAAGATTTTCTATCACACATTTCTGAGGGAAGTTTCGTTTCATCCATCCGTTTTTCTCGGCATCTCTAACTAAACTTAACACAACGCTTGAGCAAACCGGAACACGCGACAGGTGACACGTCACGTCCATCCCCGATCGGATACTTTACTGTGCAAACTGACCGGTCACAAAGTTTGACAAAATTTGACAACCTGTCAAAACATGACGACTCAAATCTGTTGTCCACTTATCTCTTGATCGATAGATCGATAGATAAATAGATAGATAGATATATAACAGATAATTAATTCTACTACCTGGCTATTATCTAGACAAAGTGAATTTCGGAATGAATATGTTCATAGCCTTTGCCTCATCTCGCAAAAATCATAACGACAAGAACAATAAAAAGTCGACATCTTCACTAAAGCTTAAGCCAAATCTTGCAACATCGTAAAAAAGATAGTAGTTCGGAAGGAAGTTAATTCGATGTTGATTTGATGTGACTACAACAAACTATTTTAATGTGCTTAGCAAACCACGAACTTCTACAATTGTCACAACATCATGGTATCGTTGCTAAGTGCTTTATCAAAGAAAATGATCTCTAAGAACAGGAAAATAAAACGGTCACACAAAACGTTGACTAAAACAGTATACTTATTCAGGGTCAGTAAATATTTTGAATCATGTGAAGATATAACAAGGGAGCAAATATCAATAATTGCTCATAGATTCCAAAGTAAAACATTGTATTCTTCTTGTCACCCATGTTTAAATTCAACGTTATTTCACGCGGTTAATTATAGCCGATTGCATACGCTTTTTGCTAATCGAGCCAGAGATGGATCGTGTTGCCGAGTTCGAATCTGTCGACTGGTGTTAATCGCGACACCCTGCACTGAAGATTCCCGAAAGGATGAAACACTAGTGTCTGTAGGTATTTAATTATTATAGTAAAAACATAATTATATATATATATATATATATATATATATATATATATATTGCCGCAATACTAATCGCTGCCATATATATATATATATATATATATATATATATATATATATATATATATTCCGATTATTCTGGATATCTTTTCCATTCGCCGAGCGGTTTTTTTTTAATTTCAGCTGGGATGTTGCATATAATGGCAACCAAAAGTTATTCAGCGATATTCTTCTCAAGCGCTTTCTATCGGTGCGTCCGATTGTCATCAGGAGCGGTTGTTGCTATCGTTTTCTTTTTGTTTTTCCTTTTTTTTATGCTTGGCATATTTAGATTTTGTTTTTGTTATAATGCGTCACCGCATGCCTCGACGCCGAAAGCTACTAACGATCCTATAAATGACACAATCAAAATAATCCTTAATCAAGTATACAACCACACCAGGATACCCCCCTCCAGGTATAAAATCCCAAACCCTCGAAAAGTTACTATTAAAATGCACCACATAAGTTCCCTTCACTGACCTTAATAGGAAAACATGCATCCAAATAGATGGCGTCTCAATGGGATCACCTCTAGGCCCTAGATACTCAGAACAATATATGACCCACCTCGAAAACAAAATCTTCTCAGATCGAAAAAAAAACCCTCACTATCTATGCCCGATATGTCGACGGCATATTCATTGCAGCCGAATCCGTACAATACATTAAAAATTCAAACTCAACCTAGAAACAAAATCCGTCTTCAAATTTTTACACAAACCAAACATAAATAACAGAATGCCATTCCTCGACGTATTAGTAGATTCAAGCAACCCTACTAAATACACAACTTCAACATACAAAATATTCACCAATAATAATGCAATATGCTTATATTACCATAGCGAATGCTCAGAAAAATATAAAAATACCCTTATAAAAAATTTCACCGTCCATACAACATAGCATCACCCCAATAAATATTTTACAAAGAACTAACAAACATAAAACAAACCCTAATAAACAATAACTTTCCAATAAAATTGTCAATAAGCACATAAAACTCTATTTAAACTCATCCCCACAATAAAAACATAAATCCTAACTAACAAAAACGAACTATCAAAGTATACTATAAAAACCAACTACACGCTAACTACAAAACAGATGAAAAATAATAGCAAACCTAATGAAAAATTAAACCAAACCCACCGACCAGAACAAAAATATCAAACTAATAATATATTATACTTAATTTAAAACATCCAATTTAATAAATAACATGTAGTATATGAATATATTTGCTCCTTCGAAGAATGTCGTCGAACCCACTCTAAAAACTCATACAATGCATACATAGACCACACAACAAAACTCTTCTGACGACTAACCTATCATTTAGCTAGCAATAGCACAATAAAACAACACATAACACCCCATGATAAAAACCTACAATCTTCCGACAGTAGAAATATCTTAACTAACAATACTAAAATTCGATATCTTAACAATTGCACACGACAGCTAAAATTACTAGAAGCCATATTACTAATATTAAAAAAATTACAGCTACTTTTAAACCGGATCTGATTTAACACCTGGACAAATATACCAACCGTATTTAATAAATAACAAGAAACTGAATAAAAAGAAAACTATAAAATAAGAGAATCGTAATTAAAAATAATTCACCCCTGACCATACTGCGCCTACCCTTATAACCCCCCCCACCAAAAAAAACTATAAATACACCAAGCCTCAAAGGAAAAGAAAAAGAAAACGAAAACAACAACAATCGCTGCTGATGATAATCGAATGCACCGATAGAAAGCGCTTGAGAAGAATATAGCAGAGCAACAATTAACGTGCCATTATATACAACTTGCCTGCTGAAATAAAAGTAAGACCGCTCGGCGAATCAAAAAGATATCCAGAAAAATCGTAAAAACAGAATAAATCTGCCATGTTCAATCAGACGTGCTTGAATAATGACTTACTACCAATATATATATATATATATATATATATATATATATATATATATACATATATATATATACATATATATACATATACATATATATACATGTACATATATATATACATACATATATACATATATATACACATATATATACATATATATACATATATAAATACATATATATATACATATATATACATATACATATATATACATATACATATGCATATATATATACATATATACATATACATATATATATACATATACATATATACATATATATACACATATATATATACACATATATATACATATATATACATATACATATATATATATACATATAAATATATACATATATATATACATATTAATATACATATACATATATATACATATACATTTTAATATATATATACATATACATATATACATATACATATATACATGTATATATATATATATATATATATATATATATATATATATATATATATATATAAAATACGCATTAACTGCGCTTGAAGCAAAATGAAAACCTAATATTAGGAATATTTTACTTGTTTGAATTTATCACAAATATATTTCGAAGGTAGACTTCATCTTCAGTGTGTTCTTTGTTTCTTTTTCCCCCCTTTTTCTTCTTCCTTGCCATGTTGTAAATTTGGCGGAAGAAGTATGTATAGAGCCGCGCGTTGTATCTGGCGGTTGTATTTTGAATTGTTTAAACTGTGCGCAGGTAACGCGAGAATAACGTCAAGAATGAGAGTTCAATAAAGAAACGTTGTTTTAATTTGAATAAAATAAAATACGCATCAAGTGCGCTTGATATATATATATATATATATATATATATATATATATATATATATATATATATATATATATATATATATATATATGTGCATATATACATGTTTAATTGAAAAGAAGGGACAATTCCTATCTGATTTTCTTTCAATCCTAAATTTCTTTTTGGCGAGCTAATGTTCGAACGTTGTGTTCGAGTGTAAAAAAAAATTGCCGTTGTCGCGAAAGTTTTCGATTTCTATAAGTCGTCTTCAAGCGAATGATGAATTAAAAATTGCCTTGGTGAATTTATCGAAGAATCAATTAAAATCGTGTAAAATCATTAAAAGCATTTAAGCGTGCCTTTCCCTTCATATTGAGCCTAATTGATGGTTTTTTTTTTTTTTTATACGGATTAGTAGGACTTCAAAGAATATCACAGTGCAAGACGGCGAAAATGGCGGTGTTCTTATATATTCCTAAATTCAGTTTTGGGGGTGTCATTTGGTTTATCCGAATCGGTATCGGAAAAATGCGTGTCCCTTTTCCGGTGCCAAGGACGATTCCTTTAATTAGCAGTTTTATTTGATTTTGTTTAAAAGAACATCTTCCACTGTTGTTAGTCATAATAAAATAGATAGTTATTGATTGAAAACTACGAGTAAGACAAACATCTCTAGATCACCTCCCACAAGTGTGATTTTAGTTTTGAAAAAAATATCTTCACATTTAACATGCGTTTTTACGTTAATCGGAAAAATTCACAGGTCTATAGTAAAATATTTACAGAGTTACAAAGAATCATAATCAGAACTGGTAATTGTATCGGAATCGGGAGAATATTAGAATCGTCCCATCACTAATATATATATATATATATATATGTATATATATATATATATATCAACAAATAAACGGAACGTTTTTGTTTTTTAATAGGATTTTGTATGTTAAATTTAATTTATTTAATATCGTTTGGTCATTAAATTGTTAAATGAATCAATTAATCGTAGGTAAAATTGTAGCAGAGCGCGAACACGCGTATGCAAATACCGAGCCATGTGCGAAATTTAAGAAATAGGATAAGGGAACAGGTTTGAAAAGTCGATCACATTAGAGACGTGGGTGACGTCATAGCTGTAACGTGAAGTCACGCGTTGCGGGAGAATGAGGAAATAAATGTCGTTGCTACAAATAAAAAATAGGGGTCGAGTTATTACTTGCCCTACGTTTGTTGCGAAGTACTCTGCTACAACGTGCTGGGTCTTCGTGTTTTAACGTGGACGACGTTACATACTTTGTTGTTGATTTATAAAATTATTGTTTACAAACAACTTTCAAAATATATGTTTTAATACACAAGAATTTGCTAATAAATTTAAAGCAAGAAATGATTTTCTATTAAACAGTTTAATTGATTCCAAATTTCTTTCAAATTTCGAAGGGAAAAACTTTTCTTGTTAAACAACTAAAGATTAAAATTAAATTATTGTGTCTGTATATTATTGTTTTTATTATTATCTTTCGGGTTAAAATGGCTAAAATTGACACTTTTGTGCTTATTAAAAAAATTTATGCCTTGGATTTTTATAAAACTTTCTGAAAAGTTGTAACTTTTCAGAAAGTTTTATAAAAATCGAAGACATCAATAACTTGTAAAAGTTATTTAAAAACTTTTTTAAAACTTTTATAAAAATCCAAGGAATCAATAACTGATTTCTATATAATTTTTTTTTGTCTATACTTCGCGATAACTCTTGGGTGTGCCCCAGGGGCTATTTCGGGGCTAATAAAAACACTCCATTTTTGGAACTATTTTACCGCATTTGTCTAAAATTTTTGTGTAAGTCTATTTAGCAGTTTTGCATGGTGCTGAACCCAAATTTTAATATGTTAAAGCGTTGGGGACTTTTGGGGCTAAATGGGGGGGGGCAAATAATGGACTTAGTCATTTCTTTTTTTGCATGGTGCAAGACTCAACAATATAACGTCTTGTCATATCTACTTGACCGGTTTTCTCTTCGAGCTCTAGGTTTCATTATTGGTAGAGGTTTCATCATCGCATATTCTCTCCTGAGAATTAATCATCTGAACTGGGACTTTTGGTGCTGGAATTGAACGCTTATAGGCTTTGTAGTCATGAAAAAGAAATAACGCATGCCTTTATAAAACTATATTATTTTACTTTTAAGATTTGAGAACGGCGCATTCTTAAGAAACCCAGAGTTGAGGAACGCGACCCGTTGCTAACGAAATCCAGAGTTTAACTGCTTTGGACCGAGTTAGGATTCCAACGTTTTACGGTCGTTGCGAACGACGTTCTCATTCCAACTATCACAAATCTTATACGGTGACGAAAAGCAATAGAAACATAAATAACAAAGAGACACTAATTCTGCAAGCCTCAGGTGAGAAGTTTACTGTTTTTTTTACCTTTAAGCAGTCTTCATCCTCGGTTTTATAATATGAACATCAGTCAGCTTCGCGTAAATCTTCTCCTGCAAGACGCTCTGCAGTTTATAAGCTTTATGCACGTTTCTTGTCTGCGCTCGAGTAAAAAAAATATCTAGTATAGAGCTTTTAAATATTCGAAGCTTGAGCTTCCCCCAAAAGGGCTCTTTATTTATGTGCCACATTGTTAGTATAAGGTTTAAAATTTATTTTGATTTTTATTATCATAGAGAAACTCGCAAATCACACACAATATCAGGAATCACCCGGAGTGCATTGAATCATTTTTTGATGATGCAAATTCCGACCGAAAATTCTAACTATCATGCACATACACACACATACCGCACAGACATACACACACACATATATATATATGTATACATATATATATAATTATAATATGGATGACTGTAACTCTACTTACCTTTTACAGGATTATAGCTTTTTAATAAAAGTAGAATAATGATAAGATTTCCTCCTCGTTTTGTATGGTTTTTGGTTTATGATATGACAACACAGGAGAAACAAAAGAGCACACGTTGACGAGGATTGATGGTCGGAGAAGCATGTGTTCGGAGAAGGCATTGTTGGAAATACCAAGAATAAATGTCTTTTCTCTAAAACTAGAAAACTAAAAAAAAAAATAAGTCGAATTTCTTTCTTCTTCCTGTCCCCCGTTCTTTTGCGAAACTTCCGTCTACAACGTGTTGTGTCCGTTAAAATGTTCCCGAAGATTATACTGAACCGTAAAGAAATGTGTACAACGTTAAAAAAAAAAAAAAGCACGAATCGACCTTATGGAAGATACAACGATAATGTGTAAACAAGGAAAAAGCAATTCTTTCCCTTTTTGTCAGAAACGTCGCTCGCGGAATGTGAGAAGCGAATGACAAATATAAGAGAGTTACAAGGTTGCCGACAGCCAGTACAAAGTCCGGTTTTTACTCTTCTTACATTAGACCCATTGTTCTTTTTTAAGACAATTCTTACTATCCCTCCAAATAGTTTCTATCAGACTATGAAGTACTGTTGTCATACAGGGTGACCCCCCCCCAAAAAAAAACAGGATATTTAATTGTTTTTCTGAGCATTTTATAGTCAACGGAGAAAAAAAAAGGCCAAAGACCCTTGTGTTTTGATGTGATGTTTTGAATATAATAAACCAGTTATGACCAAAGTTTCATTTCATTCGGACAAAACACTAAGAAACGGGGCCTAATTATAGTTGGGGCCCATTTTTTTGCGTCACCCTGTATTTGAGCTAGTGAATCTGTCCATTGCAGGGTTCTTGATGTACAGAAACGTGTCCGCGATTTAATTGGCTTTTCACTTTTCTATCCTCTCTCCCTCACAGACGTGATGTTGCTAGTCTCAATGTTTGCTATAAATACTATTATGAGATTTGTACATTAGATTTGTCTCAACTCCTTTGACTCGTGGTCTAATCTTTGATTAACCATAAAGAAGGGTTTCCATTCTTAGATGTACATATTCTCATAACCACTGAAATGGGTTTGGAATTGAAAGCCGTGTTTAATTTCAGAGAAGTTTCCGATGGGTAGCTAATCCGTATAAGTCTTGGAGATGAAAAATGAGTTTTCGATGGTAAGCTAATCTGTATAAGTCTCTGACTTCAAAAGGCAAAGAACAAAAATCTTTCTTGTCTGGACACAAAAAAATTGTGCGGGAATTCTAAAAGATCCAATATTTTTTATGGAGCAATTTTGGCTTGTGATTGGTTGCTAGCATAACGTGCTACCATTTGATTGGTCAGTTCCTATCGCCAGTGTTTATAAGTAGAATCTTCCAGTTTTCTTTAATTATTTCCTCTTTATATAAAAAAATATTGCAACAGAGGAAATGTGTGTGGTCTAGTGGTTAACGACACGGACTGACGACTTGAGTGTCTCAAGTTATCCAGTTAATTCCACAGAAATTACCTTTACTTAGGATGTTGGCAACCCTCACTTGATCCCTCCCGTAAGTACCTTATATATTTTTTTATAAATAATTCGGACTAGAAAATATCGGGAAACTAAAACCAACAATAGAATATTTGGACTCATACAAGAATAACACAGAACACATTTTTAATCTATATCGTTCTATTATTTTTTTTTTTTTTACAACTGGTAATAAAGAGAAATACTTACCCGACTCACTAACACACAAAAAAAAAAAAAAAAAAAAACGAAAAGCCTTCGAAACGTAATGCCTCCTATTTTTTTTTTATTCTGTTTTATTGAATTAGAAGGAATTCCAAGTTGGATTATTGTTGTAGACCCGTGCTAGGGGGGGGGGTCACAAATGAAAGAAACCACAAGTAGTGTAAAGTGTATAAAATATATGTATTTATCATAAAGAATACAGGAACCACTAAAGTGGTATGAGAGGAACGTGTTCGTAGCATGCGGTTAAACATGGTATGAATGTCTCCAATTAGTTTCTGAACCCAGTGGTATTCATAGGACTGGTTGATTCCACTTAGTTCTGAAATAGGGGTGATTTGTACCCCACAACAATTATGATGACTGAAAGTTTCATCTGTTGCAGATAATGACGGTGTGAGACTAAGATTTTATGGATATGCGTAAGAAGCAAAGCTGTGTCGTTGAATTAATCCACGCAGAAAAAAAAATTGAACCACTCAACTTTCACTGACGCCTGTTGAACGGGTTACGAAGCCGATGCATAAATGTCAGAGTTAGGTAATGCGTTCGTAAATTTTAGAGTGACGACAGAGATACGAGTGACAAAGCGCGCTCTGGACGCTCGTGCACAGCCACCAGACCATTGCTAACAAAATTACATAGAGAATGTTAGTGACTATGTAGGAAAATAAATCATGGAGCACAAAAGGTCGCTTGTTTTAATGGTACTACTCCCGTCTTCATAACTCGTCAACTTTTTTAAAGTTAAAAATTAGGAGGCATTAGATTTGGAACGACCCTCGTATTTAAATTCAAGTCAATAAAGAAGACCAAATATGTCAAATTGAAATGAAGTTTATTTACTAAAAAACATACAGTAAAACAAATATTTTAAAACATTTTTACTAACATACAGTAAAACAAATATTTTAAAACATTTTTACTAAAAAACATACAGTAAAACAAATATTTTAAAACAGCGATACACAAAAAAACACAAACAAAAACATTAATTTGAATTATACGTACTACTGTTCATATCTTATGTGTTCTACTCAATATGTAATTATTTTAAACTCGAAAACCTGTCGAACTAACCCTAACCTGTCGAACTCTGTACACATTGTGAGAAAAAATATTTAACCTACAGGGGTTACTTGCCCTTGTTACATGACTGAATAGAATATTTTAATCTATGAAGATTTAAAGCTTGAAATGATTTTCTATTCGTAGTTGAGTACTCCAAATTCATTTCAAATTTTGTAATCATGATTTATTAAAACATGACTAGAGCGCTGAAGCAATAGCCTAATATATTTAATTTCTGTATAAAAAATATAAACTAATTCTTACCTTCCTTTAACAAGTAACGTATTTTTAAACTAAAAAAGCATTCCAAAACAAAATCAAAACTTAACGACCAATTTAAATTAAACCAGAAGCAGCAGCGTAAAAAGTGGATATACATTTCTACTTAAGAATGGGATTTGCTCGCGAAACTATTTGAAGAATATACCATCTACAGTCGAGAATATACCATCTATAACCAGGTAAGTAAATTAATATTTATTGAAAACTATTATTTATTATTTCTTTATCAGTTGACGACGACTGAATAATTCCTGTACTGACAAGCCTTTCAAAAATCTTTTAGTTCTTAAATGCTTTCACATAGTCAAGAATAGCAATCTACTGTTTTTTTTTTTACATAAAGAAAATAAACTTCATATAACCTCTTTTTATGCCTTAACGATTTAAATTTCATAATAGGATATATTTTAAGGGATTTACGTCCTCAGAGCCCTCTCAGGAGCGAACGTAAATATTTCCGTGATCTTCGTCAGTAAAACTGCCATGTCAGCAGCATTCAACCTAAAAATCGAGTTATGTACATCCCAGTCAGGGGGACATAACGTTAGATATTTGCAGAAAAGTTTCGACTTTTTTTCTATAGGCAACGTCTACTATTCCTAAATGGTCGTCTACACATCGTTATTTGATTAAATGCGTTTATTAACATTTACATAAGAGACATGCGTGTTGTGTTGTTCAAAATGTTAAAGACCGTTTACGTCATTCCTCTGCCAAGTGGTTATATTCATTGCGCGTATGGAAGTAGTTCCATGATATTAATACAGTACAAACCAGACTCGACGCTGCTTTACTTCGATGATCCGAAGAGAACCGGCATGTTAACGTCATTATGCCATATATAGCTTTGACAGTCTACATTAATATAAACGCATGTTGTCTATTTTTTGTATATGAAACACGCAAACATCACATGCACACGAATATTGAGTTATCTAGATATATGGAAACACTGTATACAGTAAATATATATATATATATATATATATATATATATATATATACTAAAATGATATTTTCGTGTTTAACTGTCGAACCTATAGAAAACAGAGGCCATTCCTATGCAAACATTTCGCACATTAGATTTAAAGTTAATACTGCAGCGTCCTCTCGAGCCAATACACGCATATTCTGTCTCCATTCTAAAAAAATATATATATTAAAATGAACCCTCCTTGTATCACTCTTAGGTACGTAATCCCACATAGGTAGTAACAACAATTACCACTCTTTAGATATACTCCAACAGAACTTGAAATCACCGGGTCTTTTTATAAGTCTTACATATCTATTACACCGGAAAACTTAGACTAGCAACATTAGACGTTTTCTTCAAGAGGTTTTCCTCAAACAGACCGTGATAACGGGACATTTTACGGCTACCCGGTCTCCGCACCGACAAAGCGCTGCCATTACTTAATAATATTAGTATTATTGTTATTATATTTGGTTTATTATAATTCATACTTCTATTGTTACTAACAGTTATATATTTTTTATTTTTTGCTTACTTGAATAGCTACATCCGCTTTTCATCACTATTCGTTAAATTCACATATCGTAAAATTATTCTTTAATATTCTGTGTATTTTTCATTTACTCTTTTTTTCATTATAATTGGACACATACATTACAGTATAAAATTCAGACAGTAACTATTTTTAATGATATTACTCTTAACTAAATATTAATTTAGTTGTCCGACCCCTGGTGTCAGAAGATCTTCATCGCAAATAGTAACTAATGGGAAACGAATTACCATCCTCTATAGCGGCTTTTAATCAGTTAAAAATTAAAAACATTTCCTCTAAATTTTTCAAAACAAAATGGATGCTTGTTTACGGTTTTAAATTGACTAATATTTATATTATATTTTTTTAAAAACTGATTATTATATTTATATTTTTTTAAAAACTGATTATTATATTTATATTTTTTTAAAAACTGATTATTATATTTATATTTTTTTAAAAACTGATTATTATATTTATATTTTTTTAAAAACTGATTATTATATTTATATTTTTTAAAAACTGATTATTATATTTATATTTTTTAAAAACTGATTATTATATTTATATTTTTTAAAAACTGATTATTATATTTATATTTTTTAAAAACTGATTATTATATTTATATTTTTTAAAAACTGATTATCATATTTATATTTTTTTAAAAACTGATTATCATATTTATATTTTTTTAAAAACTGATTATCATATTTATATTTTTTTAAAAACTGATTATCATATTTATATTTTTTAAAAAACTGATTATCATATTTATATTTTTTAAAAAACTGATTATTATATTTATATTTTTTAAAAACTGATTATTATATTTATATTTTTTAAAAACTGATTATTATATTTATATTTTTTAAAAACTGATTATTATATTTATATTTTTTAAAAACTGATTATTATATTTATATTTTTTAAAAACTGATTATTATATTTATATTTTTTAAAAACTGATTATTATATTTATATTATATTTTTTTAAAAACTGATTATATTTATATTATATTTTTTTAAAAACTGATTATATTTATATTATATTTTTTTAAAAACTGATTATATTTATATTATATTTTTTTAAAAACTGATTATATTTATATTATATTTTTTTAAAAACTGATTATATTTATATTATATTTTTTTAAAAACTGATTATTATATTTATATTATTATTTTTTTAAACTGATTATTATATTTATATTATATTTTTTTTAAACTGATTATTATATTTATATTATATTTTTTTTAAATTGATTATTATATTTATAATATTTTTTTAAAATTGATTATTATATTTATAATATATATTTAAAAAAAAACTGATTATTATATTTATATTATATTTTTTTAAAAACTGATTATTATATTTATATTATATTTTTTTAAAAACTGATTATTATATTTAAATTATATTTTTTTAAAAACTGATTATTATATTTAAATTATATTTTTTTAAAAACTGATTATATTTATATTATAATTTTAAAAAAGTATTGGTGAAAGGAACCTTTTTATATATTTTTTTTAAATAAAAAATGTGTAAGAATTTACTAAAAAATTGTTTTAAATTCGTTTTTATTTGTTTTATTTTATATTCATTATATTTATGTGTTTTGACATTTTTCAACTATCGTGGAATTTCCACGGAGTCTACTAGTGTGGAACTTTATCTCAGTGCCACGGTTGCTAACACACTCTTTAGCATAGCCGGATAGTGATTTGGCCTTAAGCGTAGGGATACACAGATGCAATCCCAGAATTCCCTTTTCTTGATCGGCCTCTTTTTCGTCCGGACAACAGAGTAAGAATGCATATTCAAAATAAATAGTTAAAATTATATAATACTAGCAGGGGTGTCCGGCGTTGCTCAGGTGTTTGGAGGTGTATGCTGTGCAAAAAAAGCAAAAACACAAAAAAATGGTTAATTTTTTAAAATTTGACCCCTATTATGACCCCTTAAAATTTATAGTTTCGGGTTCAAATCACTTTAAGTTAGATCCAGGTTCAAGGAACCTATATCTAAAATTTCAAGTGTATAGACCCAAAATTGTCGGAGGAGTTTGGCAGAGTTCTTAATGGTCAAATCGTTGAAATTTGACCCCTTAACAGCCAAATTTCTGGCTGACACCCGTCACATCGATTTTCCAAAATCTCAGTACCCGGTATTTCAAATTTCGAGTTTATAGACTAAAAATTGACAGAGTTATTGCGTAGGGAAATGTACACAGACAGACAGACACAGACAGACAGACACGTTCACTTTTATAGATATATAGATATAGATATTTGCAATTGTGTTGTGTGTTTTCTTGTGTCTGCCATAACTGTCTCCATTAAAAAACGTAGCGGTCCAGAGTACGAAGAAAAATTCCAACCAGAATGCCACCAGGGTCAAGATGTCATCTTGAGAGAATGAAGAAGCCACACACCAACATCAAACATATCAGGTATGTTTTTATTCCTGATACACAGACCCATCTTCACGGGACCGTTTCTAAAACATTTAGTGTAACACGTGAAGCTGGTCACACGCCAGTGGTCGGCTGATCGTGTTATGCTGGTTCCTAATCTTATCAGTGTTGTTATTTGAGCTGCTATTAATCTTACTACACCTATTTGTTTTTATTTGTTTTCATCGTATAAGAAACATGTTTCTCTTAGCGAACCAGACACCTTATTTTGTTTTAAATCGCTGACAGCTATGTTGACGTGTTCAGTTATTTACCTCATTAATTTTGTGATTTTTACATATTTTAACATAAAAAGAAAATGATCACACACAAGTACTATACAGTTTATTCTAATAGCAGATTTCCAAATTATTATAGCATTAAGCTGTAGCAGTTTCTTATTTTACTTGGTTATTTATTCGTGTGTCTTTTGCAAAAATATACTCTATTGTCTAGTTGTGTACACAACTAACATTTTAATGCCAATTTGAGTAGGTGTTTAAAAAAATCTATTTGGTTCAAAATTTGCTTCGTGCAGAAAAGACAAAGGAGATGTTTGCTAAGAAGCTAATTACGAAAGAAAGACCAAATTATGCACTTACCTGACTTAAGAAACGAATGATGTAGACGGGCAGGCATCGATGTAATACTCGACTTAGATTCTGCATTTCTGAGCCGTACTTCGTTCGCACAGCTTCCAACGAAGAGACCGATTTGAAAACACGTTTATCCTCCTAAACTCGACGTCATTTCGTCGTTGGACTCATGTTTAGTCTACAAAGTTTGGCCGCATGCTCTTGCCTTATCTGTTGTCCAACCCTGAGGACCTTTGTTTTACGGATCTGTAAGGGTTACGGTTATTCTAAGATGCACTAAGTATGACCTATCAATATACACTAGCTAATTTAATCGGTGTTACTTACGTAGGTTCCTTATATAACAATCATTGCTTTGGATTTTTTTTAGATCCTTAGCTTTCGTATATTTAAATTTGACATGGAGTTAAATCTTATTTTGATATCTTAAATAAAGTTACAATAAATTTAAATTATCAGGAGATTGGTTGTATGGTAAGGTTTTAATCGTATTTTGGTTGCTAAATATTAGAGAAAAAATTGCCGACTATTATCGCCCGTAAACGCTTGTCTAAAAAAAAAAAAAAAAAAATCTTTTGATCGGTGAAATAAGTAGAACGATCCTCTAATTATGTATTTATTCTCGAATGTCAAAAGATCAAATTTAAGTAAAAAATGAATCAAGACTTGGTCATTGGAATTTGCAGTTTTATAAACTATTCTTATACAACATTGCCTTGGACTTAAAATCGACGCATCGAAAATACTAATATATATTTAAAACATCCGCAAAATATTAAGACATTTTTTATTGATTTTAAGCATTTAATAGCCAGCTAGCGAGCTCTAATACACTGAAATAAGTTATGTAAATGTATCAAACGTAATTAGCTACACGATTGGCTTCCTTGGATTTTCATGGTAGCTTAACCATTCCCTACGTGAATGAAACAGTTGTCGTGAATGTATTTTCAGAGTGGCTTTAGTTTAGATTGGGGTCTGAAAATGTTGGGTTATGATAGAAATAACTGCAACATGTATGCACATATGTCGCTAATAATGATTGTATAAATATAGAATTTTATACTGTTATAATACTTTTCTATTTGTTATAGAGTACTGTTTTTTAAATAAACGAGTTTCGTTTGATCAACAACTACAGCAATACAATATATACACACAAATTCTTTATTTGCACGTTCACGCAGTTTACTTACTGTATTACCTTTGCTAAGCCATCTTCTGGGAAAGAAATTTATGTGTGTGTGTGTGTGTGTGTGTGTGTGTGTGTGTGTCCGTGAAACCTCTGTTCCTAGCGCTTATTGCTCCGCTTATGAACTGGTCCCTTGTCTCAGTCAGCTACATTAAAGAAAGTATATGTAACTAGAGTAAGGCAGGGTTCAAGTCCATAGCAAATTTTCACGCTCATTTCTCGTCTACTTCCATGCGGTTCATTTCTGGTTTTGCGCGGTGAAATCCATGTCGAAACTTAATTGGAAAATTCTTGAACAGATGTGTAAACTTCCTGAAAATAAAAATAAAATTCATACAATAGATATTTGCATAAAGGGCAAATCTGTTTGAATATCTAGTTAAAACTGAAACAAAAAAATACAAACTCCCAATGTTTTTTTCTTTTTTAATCGGTGTAACCATGAATACATATCGAAAATTAAGTCTTATTTGCGCGGGGGGTTCGTCATTAATATCATTTAACGTTATGTTAAAATTAGTCTGATTTTCTTCATTGTTTATCCCATATGATACTTGATCTTTTGCAGTTTTAAAAAAATACAGAGTGTCCCAAAAGTTGATGGTTAATAAAAAAAAAATCATCTTAATTTTTTATATTTGTCTTTTTTCTTTTTCAGATCATCTAGAGTAACCCTTAAAAGGACATCATGAGTCGTTACACTACCGAGGAGTCGAATTTTCGGTTGAATGAGTCAATATCAGAAACTCAAAGAGAATTTTCACGAAACTTCAACACAAGAAATTCCCCACCTCCAAATTCAGTAAAAGCTATGGTGGCCCGATTTCATGAGTAAGGGTCTGTATATGACCTCCCTAAATCTGGTAGACTCCGTACGGCAAGAAGTGATGAGAATCGTCAGAGATTAGCAGAGAGTGTGGCCGAGGATCTATCCACATCAGTAAGAAGGAGATCAAGTCAAGTTGGGGTCTCTCGATCATCTCTTCACAGAATGCTTCATGAAGAGGGCACATTTCCATGTAAAATTCAATTCGTGCAAGAGTTTCAGCCAAACGATCCGGAAAAAAGGCTGGAATGCGCCATGCAATTCCCAGATTTGGCAAATGGAGATCCCAACTTTCTCAAAAACGTTATTATGTCTGATGAGGCCCATTTTCATCTGAATGGGTTCATAAATGAGCAAAATTGCAGGATTTAGGAATCAGAAAATCCTCAGCAATAGCACAACGGCAATTACACCCTCAAAAAATGTACAGTATGGTGTGAAGTAACGGCGAATGAAGTAATCGGAATTTGTGGACATTTGAGTAACATCATTTTTCATAACGAAAATTAGACTTGTGAAAAAATACCCTAGATTAAGTTGTGTAAATAAAATTAGAATTAGTAGACTATATCTTAATATATCTAAAAAATCACGGAGAGGCCCATCTACCTATTAATGAAAATTGGTAAGCATAACTTAAATATTGAGGAAGTTAATATAATTTCAACTTCTTTTGGGACACCCTGTACAAGCCATTATATAGAATAATTTTATATAGTCAGCAGTGGGTTCTCTACAGTGCAATATAGGCTACAATTGTTAACCAAGCCAAAGACAATTAGAATATTGGAAGTACTGAATATTCGTGGATCCTGATTTAATCCTAGGCAACATCGGGTCTACCTGCTAGTAAAAGTAATGACTGTTTGTCTAGGGAACGGCATCTACGTTTTAATTTAGGGTCTGGAGACTTGAAACGCGATATATAAGGGATATGACTCGTGGAAAGAGTTCATTTCATCTTTAGCCGGTAAAAATAGCTGCTAAACGGTTTAAATTGAAAGTAATTAGAACTTGGCAAGCATAAGTCGACTTAAAATGCTCTTCTACACATGATCAAATATACATTTATACGTTAAAGTCGGTTTAATTATAACGTTTTCTTATCCACCTAAGCTCAGACATTAACAACTAAGGTTGGAGCACTACGTGTTTTGATTTTGATTCTAGCTTATCGCACCTTAGTCTTGCTTAATTTTGAAAAATCACTGTATATTAGGTACAACATAATCAATAGAGCATCGGTTCTAAAATAAACACGCAGCTTCCATAACTTAAAATCATTTTTAAGCGTATTTTACGACAGGGCAATCTGCTCGTATATTTTTCGGTTCGTTGGTTGGTTGTTTTTATTTTACGGCATATCAACCCTTTTCAGGTTATTTAATGCCGAATCCAGTTATTTTGAAGAACTTTTTAATAATTTTTTTTTCAAGTCGGTTTCTATTTAATCCATAGTTGAGACCCTAAGAGGTACTACCACTCCGTGACCTATATATTTCGGAACCTCCATACAAAATTAAGTTTACTCTTAAACAGAACTACCTACCAAATATACGCGTTAAAAGTAGGAACTGCAATATCTAAATCTGCTTAAAATCTACATTCCTTGCGTGGAGGTTGTATACTTGTCAGAAAAAGAACCACGAAAAGCCTTAACATAAACAGAATAATTCTTACAATTAATGCAAAACTAGTAGAATGAACACGAAACTAAAGACAAAACAAAAACGTACCTTAGCATGTGCATCTACAAAGCAAAGACAATACAAATATTTAAAGATAAAAAAACTAGTTCTACTCAACCTAAACAAATTAAGCAACGTTCTTAACTAAAATAAGTAAAACCAACCATCAAACGCATTTTAACCTAATCCAAACCATAGCACAAGGCGTTACAACCGCACTCAAAATAACGTCTGGATTATGAAAAAAAAAAAAAAAAAAAAATCTAAAATAAAAGATGCACACTCTGCGAGAATTTTGATATACATGCTAACACCCTAAACAATAAGGTCACCCCTACACAATAGCAACAGAAATTTAAACAGAAACAAGAAATATTTGTTTCCCCACTACATTTAGCAATGCTGCAGAAACGAGTTTAAATTATTGCTACCAACTTACATAAATCTAAATTCACACTAGCATTAAACAAATAATAGAAACCCATGCCAGGCAAAACAAATACACATAACATTACTATAAGTAGGCACGAAAATACATCGGCTTACATACACGTACACACCCACACGAACTACAACACTGACCTAAACGCATATACATTACACGCATAATGACAAATTCCTCTAGACAAGTCTTTACATATACAGTGTGACCCGGATATAAGAGACCCCCAATCTCTTATATCCGGTTTATACTACCACCCGGCTTCTTATATCCGGGTTACACTGTACGTTTACACGGGCTCTAATTTGGGACCAGAGAAAATCTTATATCCGTTTTTCTTATATTAGAGTCTCTTATATTTGGGTTACACTGTACATATATTAGAAGAAATCACTATATTAATGTACCACCGTAATGACTCTGGACGATAAGGAAAGCCACACGAAGATACACTAAACTGTAAGTGGAAAAAAAAAACTAAGGATTTTCCTACCAACAAGTGTCCGAAAAGAGCCAAGATGCTCGAAACAAGTGTTGCGTTTGGAATAATGATAAAGAGGAGTTTCCGGTGATAGATTCAAACACTTTAAATCGGGATTGAAACGTTTACCTCTAAAATAATAATACCCCTGAACATGTATATAATGTTATTAAATTATAAATATACCCGTATATAGTCGTATTAGACGACTTAACGTTGTCCTTGTGTGAAATATCCTAACATCTGGTGTTACAATCATTAGCACTGAATCTATATGCCACGATTGTAAATATATATATTACATTTTCACACCAAACAAGGCACATTGGTGTAGGGGGCTAGTATTAGGGGCAACAACTAATGGGGCACTATGTTGGGATTTTGGAAGCAAGATGTTGGTCATGTTACACTTGAACTTCTGCATGTCAGTACAGTTAGGGAAACAGGAACCTGGAATGGAATTCCAGAGTCTAGCGGTTCTGAGGAAGAAACTACTGGAGTAGAAAGATCTTTTACATCTAGGGATCTCTGTGTGGGGGTGGGATTTAACTGCCGGTCGGGTTTGTCGAGGATGTCTACGTCGTGGGTGGCACAAGTATCTGAAGTTCGTCAGAGCATTCACCATTAAAATACTTGTAGAACAGGCAGAGGGATGCAACATTTCGTCGATGGGACAGAGGCTGAAGCTTAGATGCCAGTTCAGGATCTATCAGATTGGCAACTCTCTTTTGAACCTTGTCTAGGAGTGAGAGACTAGTGGTAGATGCACCAGCCCAAATGTGACAACAATACTCCATACATGGGCGAATGGTGGCCTTAGAGGTACAGGATACTTTCTAGGTGTCAATAGAGAGACAGGGTCATTTGTTATCTAAAGGGTTTATTCAATATTTATTCTTCATATTTGAGGAGGAGTGATAACCTGCGTAAAAAAAAAAAAATGTTTAAAAACAAATTATATTTGTACGAATTAGACTTAGAATTGCAAATAATGACGTAACCTATCCCTCGCAACATTTCTTTCCACAAACGTCTTTCATCCGTGTACCTCCCCCCATTTATAATTTTATACTCATGTGTATGCTAGTGTTATTTTAGCACCCACTTTTACCCGATCCTAAAAATCTAATTCAGCCGATCACAGTTTTCTAATTTCATGTGAATTTTTTAAAAAATATACTTCAAATGTACCACGTGACATTTAGGAAATTGTTTTTATTAAAAATTTTCTTTATACGAAAGTCAACGCAAGGTCAGAATGTTTTATTTATGAACCCTGAATTATGCAATATAAATGGAAAAATATGAAATAAAAAATAAATTAGAAAACCTTGACAAGTGAAATTAATTTTCCTGGGAGAGAGACAAAAAGGGCAACAGTGAAAAGTGGAAGCGAAAAACAAAAAAGTTCGCTTCAATAAAAAAAAAATAAAATAAAAATAAAATATAGTTTGCGACATAATCGAATTAGAAAGAGGAACAAACAGATTTCCTCTAAAATTCTATAAAAACAAAACTTCCTAATTTGTCCGGAAAGTTCCAAGGAAATTAAAAGTATTCCCTTAAAGAAAACTAAGTTTTAATTAATGAGAGCATTTCAAATTTGAAAATAAACCTTTCAAATTTATGCCCAGAAATGAGAGAAGACTCTAAAGTGTTCAAACACATTAATCAAATAAAACAATTCTTGATTCACAAGAATTGGTAAAAATAGGAGAAATGGGGTTTATACCGAATTATTTTTAAATATTTTTGTATAAATTGTGTGTGTGGTTGAGGGGGTCTTAAATCTTCGTTTTCAGTAAGAGATAGACAGTGAAACAATATATATTAAGGAGAGGGGGGGAGAAAGAGAGAGTATAATTAACGTATATTTATCAAATTCACGTATAGGCGCAAAACAAACAGACCAAATCAGTAAAAAAAACATTGTAATCTTTGTTTAGATAAAAAAAAATACTTTTGGCCATCTGGTTATAAAACGTTAAAATACAATCAATGGAAATTGTGCCGATACGTATTAAAGAACCAAGTTTCGACAAACATGAGAAGTGATTCTGAAAAAGTCCCAGGAATTATTAATAAATAAGTCACAGCATTTTATTTACTGAGATATATATATATATATATATATATATATATATATATGTTTGAAATTAGTGTATATAGGCAGCATTCCTTCATTCAGGCAAACATTATTAAAAAAACAGAGATACCTTGCTTAATGATTCTTTTTTTCAATCTTTCGTAAGATTTTTTTAACTTCAAGATGGAAGGTATTTACAAATGTTCCATGGTTCACACGAGGGCTTTCGATTCTTTCTTGAATCATCATCAGGGGGAGATAAAATATTAAAAATAGAAGTGAAATATATAGTTACGAATGATAAGAGTCAATGAAAACTCGATTAAAAATTAGGATGATAAAAGGCAATGTTAGTAAAACTAGTCGTATACTGGTTATGCTAAACATTTCAGCACATTATAGCAACTTTCAAAATTAATGCTATTTATAGATGGGTGCTGGGTTTTTATATATAGTGCTTCAAGTATTTTTTATTTTTTACAATTACTTTCTTGTTTCAAAATCCTTGTGTTGTCCACGAGGACCTTTCTAAGATTAGAGGGGGGGGGACAGCTATGTTGATTTGTTAAATGCTGGTATATTGAGCTAGTACTGTTCAAATGCATCGTTAATCGACGGGACAATGTTGTGTTTGTATGTCCAATATATGCGTTTTTATTTTCGGAGTTACACTCTCATAAGGGGCATTGAAATTTGTACACAATATTGGTTTGCCCCAACATTTTTGTCGCCGGCGAGGAGTTATTTTTAACGATGAGGTTCTGGGTTCGATACCGATTATAGTATATAATAAATTTAATCTTAGAATTGTTCTCTAGAGGTGCTGTATATCTATGTATGATGCTTTTAATTATTTTTTCTTCCACTCTAAAATTTGGTGTCATTTGGTTTTTATAAAATATGTCTATAGGGTTAGTGTTAGAAGATTGACTAGTATTGCTGTTAAAGTTTTTAGGGGACTGTAATAATAGTTTAATTTGTTGATCAACAATATAATTCGGAAAGTAATTATTTATAAGAACCTGTTTGATATTTTTAATTTCTATTAGTAGTGCTTTTTTCGTAGAAGAAATCATCTTGGCACGGTTTAAAAGATTTTTGATTATGGCAATTTTATAACGCTGAGTGCACTCACTCTTAAAGTTCAAGAGGCTGGATTTTGTACTAGTTGGTTTTTTTATATACAGCTACTTTTGAAAGTAGCAATAATGTGCTGAAATGTTTAGCATAAACAGTATACGACTGGTTTTACTAACATTGCCTTTTATCATCCTAATTTTTAATCGAGTTTTTTATCACTCGTAAATGTATATTTTAATCGACTTTTCATTGACTCTTTTTATCATTCGTAACTATATATTTCACTTCTATTTTTAATATTTTATCTCCACCTGATGATGATTCAAGAAAGAATCGAAAGCGCTCGTGTGAACCATGGAACATTTGTAAATACCTTCCATCTTGAAGTTAAAAAAATCTTACGAAAGATCGAAAAAATGAAAAAAAGAATCATTAAGCAAGGTATCTCTGATATTTTTAATGATGTTTTCCTGAATGTATATATGTATAAATATATGTATATATTTATATATATATATTTTTTTTTATTATATTTTCACCCCAAGCAAGGCATATTGCCACTTTGGTGTAAGGGGCTACTATCAGAGGCAACAACTACTGGGATACTATGTAGGGATTTGAGCAGCAAGATGTCGGTTCACGTTACACTTGAACTTCTGCACGTCAGTACAGTTGGGGAAGTAGGTACCTGGAATGGAATTCCAAAGTCTAGCGGTTCTTGGGAAAAAACTACCGAAGTAGAAATATCTTTTACATCTAGGGATCTCTACAGTGTGGGGGTGGAATTTAGCAGCCCAGCCTGTAAGGTTTGTCGAGGGTGTTCACGTCATGGGGGCACAAGTGCTTGCAGTTCGTCAGAGCATTCACCATTAAAATACTTGTAGAACAGGCAGAGGAATGCAACATTTCGTCGATGGGACAGAGGCTGAAGCTTAGATGCCAGTTCAGGGCCTTTTAGATTTGCGACTCTCTTTTGAACCTTGTCTACGAGCGAGAGACAAGTCGCAGATGCATCAGCCCAAATATGACAGGAATACTCCATACATGGGCGAATAGTGGCCTTATAGAGGTAAAGGATACTTTCGGGTGTTAGTAGTTTTCTAGCACGGTAGAGAGAGACCGCCTTCCTTGCAGCGACCCTGGCAATGCCTTCAATGTAATTGTTCCAACTCATGTTTCCTATGAACGTTAGGCCAAGGAGTTTGAAAGATGTAATGCAATATATATGTAATATATGTATATATATATATATGTAATATATATATATATATATGTGCATATATATATGTGTGTGTGTTAATGTGTATATCCTATCTCCTTCGAAACTAAAAGGAAAATATTAGTAATGCGTATACCATTATAATTATTTCCTAATATTTTCTCCTCTGAAAAGACAGAAGACATCGAAATCCTATAGGATAAAGAATTATATTTCAAATGTATTCTTTGTCTTACATAGAAAAATTAAAATCTTTTGATTTGAAATTTAACCATTTCACGTCATTAATTTTTTATTTTATTGAATGACTAAAATTTGATATATATATATATATATATATATATATATATATATATATATATCAAATTTTTATATTTTATATCATATATATATAATAAATAATATACGATGTATAAAATATATAAGCGAAATATATATAATATGATATATATGTAATATATGTTGTATATAATATATATAGTATATATTATATATGATTTATATAAATGACACACTTAAATATAATTTGCTAATATAGATTATATATAGAATATATGTATACTATATTTACTATATATTATATATATTTATGATATATGATATAATAATATATAACATAATATACATGTATGATACATGCATTTCATCAATTTAGCTCTTATGCGTAGATCATCGTATAACGATTTGATCACTGTCTGTCTGACGTAATGAACATTTAAATTAAAATGTTTAAAATTCAACGCTATTTCACATGATTAATGGTAGCCGAATGGATACGGCCTCCGCAAATCGAGCCAGAGATGTCTCGTGTCGCGGGGTTCGAATCGTTCGACTGGTAGTAATCATGACACCCTGCACTGAAGAATCCCGAAAGGATGAAACACTAGTGTCTGTAGGTATTTAATTATTATAGTAAAAAAAAATAATTATGACAGCCCCTTTAAGAAATACGTTTCTTATCGTTGAGCACTTTCTGTTGAATTAAAAGTCGGTCAATTTAGCTCTTATGCGTAGATCATCGTATAACGATTTGATCACTGTCTGTCTGACGTAATGAACATTTAAATTAAAATGTTTAAAATTCAACGCTATTTCACATGATTAATGGTAGCCGAATGGATACGGCCTCCGCTAATCGAGCCAGAGATGTCTCGTGTCGCGGGGTTCGAATCGTTCGACTGGTAGTAATCATGACACCCTGCACTGAAGAATCCCGAAAGGATGAAACACTAGTGTCTGTAGGTATTTAATTATTATAGTAAAAAAAAATAATTATATATATATATATATATATAAATAAAGTTTCTTCTGATATATGATGAAATATTTAGGCAATATATATGATCTATATAACATGTGATAGAACATATTACATACACACACATAATACATACACATATAATACATTCAATATAAATATATCTCTCACTCTCTGTATATCTATAAATTCGTATTCCTGTTTGTTTGTTCACAAATTGATTAATATATACAAAACGTTCCCTACTTTACCCTTTCATTTATTTCTATATATAGTATGATTCTTGCAAACTAGATACAATAAAGAGATCATCTCATTTGCATATTACATTAAGAAAAATCGATTTTATTAAATAGCAGTATCTTAGTCAATGTTTTTAGCGAGAGAATTGTTATAAGTGTTCTATTTAAAATCGTTATTTAATAAATTTTAAACAATTATATTGATAACATATTTAATTACATTTATTTGGAATTATTATCCCAACATCGATTTTTTAAAAAATCTTTGTTTTAGATTCATTTGCCCTGTCGGAACGTAAACGAAAAAAATAAAAACTATCACATAATAAAATAATTTGGTAATCTCAATAAATTTCTAGCTTGGGAAAATAACTCCGAGTAGATAGATACATGCTTGGCTTTTATTGATTTTTTTTAATATTAAAAAAAAAACACAATTACGAAAAATTGAAGAAAAGATTTCATGTGTTTGTTTTTATTATTCTATAACCGGCTAATACAGAAATCGGTCAATTTTTTACGATGATACTTACCTAAAAAAAAATAATGATCTACTTTTTGGGGCCTAATACGTTTAAATAGCCTTTATAAATAATATGAAATTTTTAAAAGAAAGAGATATTAACATTTTAGAGTAGCGGGATCACTTTTCAATATTAATTTAACGTAAAATGAGCACCCGTAGCTTGGCCACCAAGCGTTCAACGAGACATGTCACATCTAGCATCTTTTAAAGTTTGGCGATCGAGGGGGGCACAAAACATGGCAAATACAATAGTTATTTGTTTTTTGTGTTTCTTTTGCGGTGGGGGCGGGAATACATTTAAAACATAAA
>NC_136487.1:154027164-154117164 GCF_053919585.1 Euprymna scolopes | reverse complement strand
ACACATACAATTCTTGATATTACAAAATGGTCACAATTTTAGTATTGACCTGGTTCAATGTCGCTTAGCGTGAACCTGTGTGTCAACTCGACTAGGTCGTTACTTACTCGACCATTTGCTTCATGTGGATGATCCCTTTCTTGAGTTGAGTATATTGGGAAGTGATATACAAACTGTCCGTAGCGTTGTAAGCGATGCTCCTTGTGCAAACAAATCGAGCTTAGGCATTTGAACGATGTCAAAACATCGTTAATTCACTACCTGCACAGCAGCAGCCGAATAGCGTAGTAGTGAGAAGCCTTGACTGTCGTTTGGGCGGTCGTGTTTCGATCCTGGCTTGAGGTAGTCGCCTGTCTAGCCGCACTGATGAGTTTTGATACAGTGAAACAGTACTGTATATGGATGACTATGTATAAATCACTAGAAAATAAGTGACCCAACTAAGTTTGAAAAATAGTTAATCGTTGACATTCGGCTGGCAGAAATTTTAACATAAAAGCATTCAAATATAAAAGCATTCGAACTGCTTTGATTGGTTTTTAGAGATCTGCCACAGTGACAACTCTAACAGAATACAGGAAGCAGGGAAACCGGAATGGTTTCGCCAGACTTCTAGATTTACTGTCAGATCGCAGAGCATTAAAACCCATTGTGAGAAATAATCCGTCACCTAAGTAACCGTTGAGTCGAATCAGCATCTCAATTGTCTTGTTCCATCGAAATTGTTGTGAATGAGCTTGAAGCCGGGTATCATAGCAGAAGTTGTAAATTTTCTTTAAAGCCTGTCCAAAATGCATATATAAAACGTCACTCATTATCTTTACTCTACATATTTCTCGCCTTTCATTCATTCAAAGCCAAGTTCTCCATTGCGTAATGCAATGAGCCTTATTCAATAAGAATCAAAGAATTTCTGAAAAACGCTTATTCTAGTACAAGATGGATATTAAAAACTGAAAGGTTTCAATCAACAGAAAATTGAAACGCCACAACGCCTTTTCACTGCGTGTAGGGGAAGGGGGAAAGTTAATAGTCAGAGAGACAACCTCCCGAAGTCTGAAATGATTATAAACGTAAGTTCCAATTATCGAAGAATTGGTTAAAAGAAATCGAACATTCCACTACAATAACATAGTGATATGTGATCCGATGCTAAACGATGTATTTAGCATAATTGTTAGGATGTTCGCTCGAGTTCAATTCTCGGTAGAGTCATACCATTAACTTAAAATATTGTTAGAGAAGCAATCCAAAGTAAGTAGTGGTGCTCTCCCTTAAACCAACGAAATTGAACCCTCAAGTCGTTTTCTACTACGGTCCACGTATTTGTTTTTTCCCCTTCTTGTTTCCGTGTATCCAAAATGCAAATTTATTTTTTCAAAATCTATGCTGATGGACACACGCACATGAAACTTAAAACAAATAGCCTTGATTATTCCGTGTAATATATTAATGCACAATATTGAAAATAGTGTTCGGACGATTAATCGGATTCGAGAATTAGAAAAAAAATCATAACTTTTAGGGTATCAGAATCGGAAATATTTGTGCCTATTTTCCGATACCAAACACGATTTTTAAAAATTTATTTTGTTTGATTTTGCTTAAAATAAAATCTTCCGCTTACTAACGAAGCAGTAAATATTTAGTAATTTTAAACTAAAACCGGTAAAACTAAAATCTATAGACCCCCCCCCCCATCTCACAGAAGTGTGCTTACGTGTGAGAGAATATGTGTACCTTTAACGTATGTTTTTACGGTAATCAGGAAAAAATAATTTATAATTCAATCTTTAGAGATTTATAAAGAATCGGAATCGGGAACTTAGTACGGAATCGAGAAAATATAGGAATCGTCCCATCACTAATTTAAGGACAATGTTATGCTCTTATCCTGTTAAATTGGCTTAGAATGAGTGCTTTATTACAAATTTATTATCATTGTTGCATTAAATACTAATTCTAACTATGCTTCGACAGTTAGCATAATACTTAATTCGTTGCACTCTGTGTTGTACTATGCTACATTTCGTTCAGATCAGACCAGTAGTTGCCGAGAAAAAGAAATAATAGATAGATATACAAGACTACAGAGCCAATGTTGTCCGTATTCGAATCCTTCAATCGACAATAACTATCACTTTCTACACTGATGATTCTAACGATTACTATGATATTGTCCTTTTCACCACTGTACACTCCTATCCTCGAGTGACATCTGGGACTTGATAAGTGGTGATTCCTTTGTAAAAAATGATTACGGAAGGATGAAGCACTAGTGTATATAGGTGAAAATACTTAATATTTATATAAATATAAACGTTCTTCGACTACGATGAGAAGGAGGTGACGATAGTTCAGTGGTTAACGACACGGACTGATCATCTGAGTGTCTCAAATTAGAATCCAGTTCGTTTCACAAAAATCATTTAGGATGTTGGCAACCTTCACGCGACCCATCCCGTTAGTACTCGATGTCTTTCTACAAATTCTGACTAACAAAAATATAGGGGGGGGGACCAATGTCAACATTAAAATCTTCGTATTCATAGAATATGATGCCGAACTACGATAAGGTCTCTTAATAGATTTCTTATTAGCTGTCTGCCCTAGCGTAGTGAAATATTCTGATGTCCACGGTTTATTACCTATTACCAGATCACTGCATTTATCTGCTTGGCCCGATATATAAAATTTAATTCAATTTCCCTTGATAAATGTTGGTAGCGTAAAGGAGTCGAATACCGGACTGCAGAGTCAAATATAACTAAGTTAGAATCCATCTAAAGGAAGATTATAACTACCTACACTGATAATTGCGTAAGAATGAGACACTAGTCTCTGTAGGTTATAAAAATATATCTATATTTGCGATGTTTCTGTTCACTCTAGAAAGACAATGGGTACCCCTTGTAAGGGTAGCTGCGCGTGAAATTGTAAGGCAGGAGTTGCGCAATTCCAACTACACCTCTCCTAAATAGGCGCTGCTTGAATCGAATGGAGAGGCGAAGTATAGGACGACTGAAAACAATGCCGATATGCGCAAAGAGTATATACAGCACCTGGTATTCCTAAATCGATAAATATAAGGTGTCCAAAAATCACTAGAGGATTTGGAACTTAAATAGATTCTTTATTTTTTATGATATCTTTCTGTAATTTTAATACAATCTGATATGGACATTACGTACTAAAAAAATGCAAAATTCAGACAATTTTTATTCATGAAAAATAACGTCTTTTAAATGTTGCCCATTTTTTAGCTTCGCATATGTTGGCTCTTTCCAAAACATTATTCATGACAGATTGCAGAATCTCTGAATTGCGATTTAACTCCCTTATTTCGTTCCTGGTGTTTTTCCTCAATTCTGGCAGGGCTTGGGGTTTGTTACAGACATTTTTTTTCTCGAATTGTGTTATGACCTGAGCTAAAACTTACATTAAAAAAAAAAAAAATGCCGACGATAAGCTTCGCATTCATAGAATCACAAGACTCAACACAATCGAACCCGGATGTTCGGTTAAAAAAAATGTCAACTTCTGTACGTTGTTTAATTCTATATTTGTCAATAATTTATTTCCAAAATATTATTTGTAAAATATCTGAAATAGAGAAAAAGCAAATGAAAAAAAATTTTCAACCCTTCAGTGACTTTTTGGACACCGTGTATAAATAGCAGCTATAATATAAGAAATGAAAGCAAATAAGTGTGTTTATTTAAAAAAAGAAAAAGAAAGTAATGCACGATTATCAATGAATTTTTTTACTGAATAAATGTAGGTAAGTAGGGAAACAAAAGTATCCAGGGTCAAGAATATTATGTTTTGGCTTACTGTTTTCTGCAAGCAATAAATATGGGATTACAGTGTTACATTTAGAATGAATAGCTTAGAAAAATGAAGTTTTTTTTTTTCAACACCTTACAGCAAGAAAGAAGAATAGACAGCGGGGTGGAGGGTTAGGGAGAGGAAAGAAAAAGAGTTATAGATAGATAGATAGATAGAGAGGGAGAGAGAAATAGGAAGAGAGACAGAGAGAGATGCAGAGAGAGAGGAGGATGGAGGTCGAAATTTTAATAGAAAGATGTCCCAATTTACTTGTCTCCCCACGAGCGCAGAGCAAGATAAAGGTTCAGCTTTTAATATGGGGAAAGTCCAGCTCCCAAAAAGGGCACTCTGGATAGGAATAAAAATTAAAATTCTCTCAGTCATGAAAAATGTCACCTCCACCGACCGAGAACAGAAAACACGAAGTGCAGCATCAGGACAGATACTACACTGTGATCTTGGCCACATTCTATTAAACTTCTATTAATTTTTTTATGAACATGCCCTGCTCGCAACAAAATAATATAAAAGATGTGAAGAAGGTCGAAGGCTTAACAGACGAAATATAGTAGAAATGTAACGTCAAAAGTGATGCGGACAATTACTGTAATGCATAAATATTACATGAAGTTAGAAAAGTTTACGTAATATTTTTCTAAAAAAAAAAGATTAAACGAAAGAAAAGAAATACATTTCTGGGCAGAAGTTTATGAATCACTTTTTTTATTGTGAACAAAATGTCACCAAAATTAAAGTTTTGGTGAACATTTTATCTTCAATGACTTCTTTGCATCGTCGACCATATGATCTAATTTCTTGCAAAAAATCAGAAGTAACGAGCACTAGCGGGACCTATGGAACTTCCACAGCAGCATCTCCCATATGTAATCAATTGCTGCTGGGTATTCTATGGACGTTCAGCGTGAATGAAGACTCCGCGATATTATTGCAGCCCTTTTGTTAAAACTGCAAAAGTATTTATCTAAGTGATTTCGTTCATGTAGCGATAGCATTTATTATGGTTTATCTTCAATATCCTTATAGAAGTCTGCATGGACACCCGGCGCGAACTGAGATCACACAATATCATTATACTATCTTTAGACAGAACAGATATTGCCCTTGAATCTTAATCAAAAGCCGAGAAGGTATATTTTAGTTTTACATACTGCCTAAAAGCGACATCACTTGTGGGGGGGTTACATTGTGTCTACGGTGATGGGAAGATCCTATTTAATAAAAGGGAGGATAGATAACTAGGGCTATGACAACGGCATATTCTTTTCATTGTTTTGACTCTCGAGTATATATCCGACACATTGAGACACAGTTAATCAACCGAGAACCATACCAATCCATATAAAAGCAGATAAGATATCAACGGATGCATACTCGAGAGTCAAAACAATGAAAATAATATGCTGTTGTTCTAGCCCTAGTGATTACATAATACAAACATTAAATTAGCGTATCTCTATACTAATAATTCGTAGTACGCTATCACCTTCCATCATCCTATTTAATAAATAGGATCTCCCGATCCAATAATTTATAAACTGGAAACCGTGACACACGTCCGTTACAGGTACTAAAGTATTAATATATAGATTCCAGCCCTTATTCATATTTACTTCCATATGCGATCCTGTTTTTTTTTTTTTGTTTTGTTTTTTTTTTGTTCTGTTTTGTTTTTTTCGGATTTATTTTCTGAACAGATCTTCCAATTATATTCTTAACATGTACAATTGGATTGAGATTGAGGCTCTGGAGGCCACTTCGTTGGAGCGATTCTTTTTCAAATAAAATCATAACCTTCTGAACCTAGTGGCAAGACGCATTGTACTGCATGTAAATGGGTCATAAAGAATATTGTGTAATCTTGGTAACACATGATGCTGAAGTAGACTTTTGTAAATCTTAGCATTGAAAATGCCAAAGATGCGGATGATAAAGTCGACTCCTGCAGGTGCAATTATTCTCTACTCCATCGCACTACAGACAAAAAAAAAAAAAAAAAATGATTTTCATGGCGCACTTGTTTTAAGGCATACGCAATTTCTACCGTCAAAACCAAATATATTAAACTTTGATTTATTATTGAATGAATTATTTCCCTTTGTCGGTTAGTCTAAACAACCTGCTCTTTCGTACACTCCAGGCGTGCCCTTTCGTTTCAGTTTAAAAGAGAGAAAGCGAACTTGGGATACAGAGATGCCTACATTTAACTTGCTAGCAAGTGCTTTCCTTGTGATTTTATTCGCCTGTTTATTGAATGTACGGACAATTGACGTAGAAATGTCCAAATTATATTGTGTAGACATTCTAATAATTATTTGAACTTTTTGCGATGTTCTTTGCGTTTATATGATGTTGTTCTGCATCTAACGGTTTATTGGTTTAATACCTGAAACACGATGAGCGACAATTTTAGATTCTTTTTTTTTTTTTTACACGGTGGTCACCACTTATCAAGGCCCGGAAGCCACTCAGGGATAAGGGTTATTGCAAGAACAGTACGTTAGTGTAGAGATTTAATGAAGTGTTTACTTAAGAAGGCGGTTCATTAGGAATTTGTTAAAGTTGGACTTAAAGACATCCAAGTTGTAGTCAGGTGGGAAGCAGGCGGACGGAACAGAGTTCCACATGCGTGCAGTTCTAAGAAAGAAGCTTTGTTCATGGAATCTACGTTTTGATTTAGGCACAGATGAAGAGTGGGGGAAATTTTTCACAGTGGATTCAGCTAGACGAGTGTTTCTTATGAATATTATCAGAAATTTCTTAAATTGATTTTTTCCGATAGTTTGCGATAATGCCATTTTCTTTCTACAAGGTCTTTCTGTACATTTTTTTTTTATCTTGCTTAAAGATTAAGCCCTACAATAAATGACATTTTTACTTCCATCAAGTTTTAATAATAAAAAGTTAAGGTTTTTGCAAATTAATAACATTGTTTCATCAATTTTGTCCAGTATTGGATAAATTAATTACTGACTAACGGGATCTGTGGAAATTCCACGGCGACTAATGTGAATATATTGATGTTGGCTCCTGTAGACGTTCAGCGCAAATGGAGAGGCTCTGATATACTGTTGTAGCTATTTTGTAAAAACTACAAAAGTATTTATCTAAGATAGCAGGGACGGCCGGCGTAGCCCAGTCGTAAAGTACGTTTAAATATAGTATTTAAAATCTTGCAGATTTCGTATATATTATAAAGTTAATGGTCTATTGATTTTTATATATTATAAACTTGCGATTTAAAAAATAAAAAAAATATATATCCATATGACGTGGATCCATCAACTTGAATCGAAAGCTATACCAAAACACAAACACACTTATTATTATTATTATTATTATTATTATTATTATTATTATTATTATTATTATTATTATTATTATTATTATTATCATTATTATTATTATTATTATTATTATTATTTTTCTATAATACTTATTAAATACCTACAGACACTAATGTTTCATCCTTTCGGGAATCATCAGTGCGGGGTGTCACAATTAACGCCAGTCGAGAGATTTGAACCCCGGCCACAGAAGTCATGTATGGCTTCATTAGCAAGGACCCGAACCATTCAGTTACAGTCAACGGCGATATATATATATATATATATATATATATATATATATATATATATATATATATATATATATATATATATATATAAGCCGAATGTGTGTGTGTGTTTGGTCACGAATAGGCTCCTACATGGTTGACTATTTTAAAAAAACTGATCACATATAATGATAGAAGATGTATCGAGATACAGGAATGGGTATGTTTGATCTAGCAGACCGGTGGTTCATTAAAATATGGGGTCTGCGTTCGTGCCTGGTCCACAAAGTGTGAAAATAAAAAAAATAAAAATAAAAACAAATCGTTTACAAGTGTTTTTGATATAGATGTACATAAGAATACTTTGATAGCTTAAATAGGGGTGGTATAATAAAATTATGAGGTCTGCGTTCGCGCCTGGCCTCCATAGAATGGAAATATGTCACAAAGTTTAACAAGGTTTTTTAATATGGATCCACAGAATATTGTGATAAGTGTTTCAGTGTGTACCGGTATGGTATAATAAATTATGGGGTTTATCTATTTTATTTTTACTTTCATCATATTTTGCTTTGGTTTTGATACCCCAAAATTCGAAGCTATCTCTTTACAACCCTTCCTTTTCATAACCTATCATACTTTCATAAATCAGAGTCCATTTTATGTAGGCTGTTTTTGAACCCAGTCAACGACGGGTACTTTTGCTAGTATATATATATATATATATATATATATATATATATATATATATATATATATATATATATATATATATATAATTTAAAACGTTGGAAGAGTTCTTGGCAAAAGTATTTATTACAAGAAATGGAAGTCCATAACAATTAAACGACTTGGATGTAAATGTGACATACAAAATATATAATACGCACTATCCTATTAATATATAGATTATGTAAGTAATTCGCACATTTAGAGCTGTTTCTGTCCTTTATATTATGACCGCTACTGTATATGCGAAAGTTTTTAATTTCTAACTAAATTATTTTATATGTTTTCGTCAGTAAATAAAACATTTTAAAAATCTCTATTTAAATACAGATGAACGATTAAGGATGCATCTTAAAAATAATATATACATACGTACACACGTTGGATGCCGATATCCAGAAAAACTTGGCGGAAAGAGAAATTTAAAAAATTTTTGAGTAAGATCAGTTCGCATATAAATTTAGTGATCCTCAATTTTCGTGCAATTCTAGCGTTTTATTACCGTTAACCTTTTTTCTTCTTCTATTGAAAAATTCCACGAGTTCTTTTTGAGAGGCAACTTTATAGGCGATTACGTGTAATTTTACGACATTGTCAATCAGAGGATTAGTATTAAAATCTATTAGTTAACTGCTATAATATATCCTGACATTAAGTGGCATGTTTAAAGGGGGCAGGTTAAATAAGCTAAGAGCTTTAATCTACAAATTCAACAAAGTTTGCTAAAACAAACGTTGCATGCTATCGTCATTCAAACCACATTAGATTTATGGTAACAGAATCACGAACCAATGCTTGGAGTACAGACAATCCACTCCTAATTGTGTGTGTGTGTGTGTGTGTGTGTGTGTGTGTGTGTGTGTGTGTGTGTGCGAAACAGCACTAACCCCATTCGAGTTTAACCGGCTTCCTCCGAAAGTAGAAGTTCCAGGGGAGTATGGAATTCCCAAGAGGTCCCCAGTCGCATGTTTGTCCCCGTTAGGGAAGATGACAACGTTAGGTTTTTGCAACTGTTGCAGGGAGGTATAAAATTCCTTCTATATACAGCCCCTGGAATTCCCAAATTGATCACCCATTTTAGTAATCCCCAGGCTCAACGTTGCTTAACTTCGGTGATCTGATGGGAACCGGTGTGTCAACGTGATTATGCCATATATCAGTATAAGTATATTAGTTGCTGTCTGGATGACTGGTATGATTTGCCTAGTATATATATATATATATATATATATATATATATATATATGTTTTGTTTTGTGTACAGAAAGTTTAGAAAAATCATCGGTACTGTCGGTTTCAAACTCGATAAGTAGGGATCGTTTTAGATACCAATATCAACTCTCTCCGGCCAATATTCATCTCTTTTATAACCGGAAGTGAAAACATATATATATACATTATGAGTTCACGTTTGTTTCCATTTCTGGTTATAAAAGAAGAGAGCCTTATATGGGTATCTAAAACAGCCCATAATTATCGAGTTTTAAACCGACGGTACCGATGACTTTTCTAAACTTTCTGTAAACAAAAGTAAACATTAATAATACGCTCTTATTTTCGAATTCCTCTTATAATTGAGCACTCTGATGGTTTTCTTTTTCCACCCCCCCAAAAAAACTAATTATATATATATATATATATATATATATATATATATATATATATATATATATATATATATATATATTATATCGTGTCCAAAAAGAAGCGACAGATTTGAAATTTAAATTCAATCGAATGTACCACATTATGGTAAATGTCTGCTTCTCGATTGTGTAACAATTTCGCTTCTTATGGGACACCATATATATATATATATATATATATATATATATATATATATATATATATATATATATATATGTTATTATTATTACTTACTCCTGATTTTGCCAACATTCAGACATTTAAATCTAATATCAGGAAAAACTCATTTTTAGCATGCCCCTTAATATCATTGATCACGTGCCTTCTTTGCGGTGAATAAAAAGCAAACTCACACATAAAATTACAGCGGTAAATATTACCTTTATATTAAAACCTAACAGTTAGTGGAAAGATGGATGCACCAGATTCAAGAACTAACATTCTAGAAGGATTAAAATAAAAATTAAATTACAATAGTTATTAAGATTGAAACCAGCAGTTAAAATAAATGACTTTTATCCTTTATTTTAATGTCAGCCTTGAATATTTGATGGATAAATATTGTAATTCATTTCGTATTTCAATTTTCTTGTATATTTTCTAAAACCATAAAAAAATCATTTCAATTAAAATTAGAACAAGTTTCAAACATCACGAGTTTTTAATTGAACTTCAGAGTAATTCTATGCAAAATATATCATATGAAAATTTGTATACTTTAACTGCATATAATTAAATACTTCGACATTTTATCGAGTCGGACATGTCATGTTTGAATCACATTAGCTTTATGTATAAAAATCACGGATTAATATTTGTGAAAAATCATCAATCCACGTCCATTGACTGAACATATCAAACGAACGTTATAAACTTCATAAGCTTCAGCCTCTGTCCCATCGATGAAATATTGAATCTCTCTGTCTGTTTTACAAGTATTTTAATGGTGGATGCTCTGACGAACTACAAGCATGTGTGCCCCCTCGACGAAAATACCCCCGACAAACCCGAAAAGCAGCGAAGTCGAATCCCTACACAGTAGAGATCCCTAGATGTGAGAGGGCCTTCTACTGTAATAGATTCTTGCCCCAAACTGCTAGATTTTAGAATTCTCTTCCGGTTTCCTGCTTCCCCAACTGTACTGACATGCAGAAGTTCAAGTGTAATGTAAACAGATATCTTGCTGCTAAACTCCCTACATATAACCCCTACAACTTAGGTCCCTGATAGTAGCTCCTACATCAGAGTGGCAATGTATCTTGTTTGGGATGAAAATGTAATTTAAAAAAAACTATCAACGTTAGTACTACTATAGTGTTCCTCATCTTTTTACAGAATATTATTAACGTTTCATTAACTGTTATTCTCTTGTGGACATTAGCTTTGAGTGTTGTATATATGATTGTACAACATCTTTCATAGGGCTTATATATTTTAATGCATTTTGGTTTTGGATTAAGTTTTGTTAAAACAAATATAAAAACATTTTAATCGTCCTTAATTTGTAATTTGCTCATGAGGTCAATCTCTTACAAAGTTTTAATCTAATACTCTCACATTTTCACCAATTCTTCCTCCTTCTCTGCTTATTACGTCATGAAATAAACTAAAATATATAATAAAAAAAACAAGTATAAATACTATCAAAGCGGAAGTTTAGAGAGAAAGCAAGAAATAGCGAGAGAGGAAATATATAGAAGAAGGCACAATTTTGGATTTTGATTATTTTTCTTATATTTAACCGATTTTGAAGATTTCTCCTAATTTAAGCAATCTAATAGGAGATAATTGAATGACCCAACGCTCTCGATTTTTTTCCTAATTTATCTATTAGATGTCATTTATTTTGCCTGCGATACTTGAAATGGAAAACGCTTTACCTAAATGCTAATAGGAAAAATCATTCCTCACCAATATGATGCCCCAGATCGTGAATGATATTTTGAAATACAGTTATCCATTTATATTATACGAAAACATATGTAACGGGACAGCACTGTCAAAGGGCAAGCAAAGCTTCTCCTTCCCTGCGCTAGTCTGTGGGAAACCCTTGGGCATGGTTGAGAACCCGCTTAGCCCGCCGATCAGGATAACGTGAGGTTATGGAAAGCAGATAACTGATTTAATATGGAAGCAAACAGAAATAATTCTGTCCATGGTTTTGTATTTCGTTGTGCCGAGCGAAAGATCGCCCAGTATAGGCACTGCTTGGACAGGAGGAAACTGCGACCTACTATCTGTACAACTGCAAAGAAAGATGTGGTAATACATCAGACTATTCGTCAAACAGCGTGTTTAGGCTTCTGAATCATAACACCTCGCTCGATAGAGATTAGTATGATAGAAAGGTGTCACCTGATCACCATCAAACTTCTCTACGACAGCGAGAAACATACATTGGCAGTCTGAACACCTGAGCAACATAAAAAATTATGAGCCACATAAAACTAATGAGCAACATCCAAAATTATGAGCAACAATGAATTCATGAATGCTTCTATGGAGAGAGATGGATAAAGAGCCATAACCGTCGATACCTTCACCAGGCAGGACAACCCTTGATACGAAACTAAATTTACTTGTCGCAATGTCACCGTTTCATTTTAACGCCATGACGCCATTTCTTGCAAAGTTTTCATATTGAAATACAATATAAAAATATTTTCGGTGAATTTAATTTTCCGATCTTCTGAGCATCCTTAAGACAAACTTCGAGCAAATTTTCTGCATTTCCAGTTCCTCGCGATAATTGTGTGTACAGTTCCAACACTGACATATTACTGCACTTAATTGTCTCTATAGACACACGACGGTCCTTATCCATGGAATTCTTTATTTGGCCAATCAACTCTGGTGTTCTGATTTTCTTACATTTCTCACACCTCTCATCATCCCTCACAGATTCTGTGCCTTCCTTGAATTTCTTATGCTACTCAAAAACCGATGCTCGATCCATGCATGATGGTCCAAAAGCTGTCTAAAGAATTCCATACGTTTCTTTGGCATTTTTTCCAAATTTAAAAGAAAATTTTATTGCATGTAGTTCTTCTAAAGTGTCCTCGCCTCCAGATTGCATTTTTAAAATTCACCAGCTGTGACAATCAGGTTTTAGTAGGGTGTATTCCAATTCCTGCTGTAGCTGTTTATTTGAACCTGAAATCGTCTCATTAGATTTAAAGCAATACTATACTGGCTTTTAATGAGGCTACAATTTTAAATGCCTGTAAAAAAGTCTGGAAACTTATTGAAGGATTTCATAATTAACTACAAAGAAAGAAATGCGAGGCAGTTTATTAGTACTCTGGAAACATCTTTAATTATATTTAGTGCTTTTAGTAGAAGTCCTTCTTTTTCTTTTTTTTTTTTTTTTTCACTGTTCACTTGTAATTTCTTTCTTAGACGCGTTAGAAAATTGGGTTTACTAGTGCATAGATTAAAATATCATTTAAGCATAATCTACGATGGGGCAACGCGCTATTATATATATATATATATATATATATATATATATAGTAATTTATAAAATATATATGGCTTATTAAGCTACACTGAATATTCTGCGTTTCATCCACTATAGGATTCGTATATATATAATACATATGAAATATATAACATAATATAATATAATATATTATATAATATATTATATAATATATATAGTAGATAATAATATAATATAATATATCTCGCTCCGGATCTAAAAAGCTTCAGACTGTCAAAAGGAAATTATTCCTAACTAGTGTTTAGGTCTAGTGCATTTCATTCAAATACGTCACAAGCAAAAACCAAACAAATGGCCTTTACAAAAAGGGTGATACATTTAGTAAAAACGGGAATTTATTCTTATTGTTTTTATAACCTCTTATATAGATTTTTTTTATTGTTTTATAGTTCCCTTATTGGATGGGCACTTTAAGAGAAATAAAAGTAGGCTTCCAATTGATCAGTATTAGAGTTTCATGCACCAGCCTCTGCGACTATTTGCCCACTTAACGTGTGTGTATATAAATCTTTTTCTTTTTGTTTTAGAAAATTAAGAAAGAACTCAACTTTATCGCAAATGCACCACTTATTCTTGGTCGTTGAATACTGCTTATAACGTATGAACGACCAGTTGCAATTTATAAGCAAGATCATTGAAAACAACGATGAGCCTGGCCTGTACCAGGTGGGTAACCATTTGGGAATTATAGACGCTGTATGAGCTCTCCGCGTATTTCGGCATCGTTTCCAGACGTCCTGAACTTCTATATTCTTGTAACTCAAATGAAAAGGGTGTCGATGCAGAAAAGGTAAGGTTAGAGATTGTGCAACTCTTGCCACGGACACCCTTCAGTGGGTGTGCCTAGTCTGACAAGATGAGACGCTGTTATAAGAACTTAATTTCAATTGTGTTAATTGACATAGAATTCCAGCCTACGAAGTCAAGGGTAACTTTGTGACTGAGTTCGAATCTCCCGACCAACTGTAAGTGTCACTTGCTACACCGATGAGTGAATGAGCATGACATATGACAAAGAAATACTCGTGTTTTTAAGTCGAAAAATAATTGTGAATATTTAATTATAAATGCACATACACACACATATACATTATATATATATATATATATATATATATATATATATATATATATATATGAAAAGGAAACAGTGTTAGAATCCTACCCATATCGGGAAGGAAACTATGTGTGTGTGCATGTTTCCTTCCCGATATGGGTAGGATTTTAAAACTGTTTACTTTTCATTTTCGTATGGTCTATGATCGTTTTCTTTATATATATATATATATATATATATATATATATATATATATATATATATATATATATATATATATATATATATATATATATATATATATAATTTGAGGTTGTTGTTTTTCAATAGTAGGGTAACCAGTGAAAAATGACGAGGTTGATACAAGAGTGATCAATACGGAAGACTGACACATGCTCATGACTGTGTAGTAAGAAATGACTGCTTATGTAAAGACAAATTGAATATTGAATATATATATATATATATATATATAGGTTCCTTCACTCTTGACAATATTTGAACACCCACTGTAAAGCTGGCTAAGCGTGGAATTATTGTGGCAAGAGTGGCCTAATCTCCAACCATACCTCTCCTGGGTCGGCGTTGTTTAATACCAGTGGCAACTGGAGGTTCCTGACTAAAAACAATACAGAAATAAATGAAGAGCACAGAGCGCCTAGAGTTACCAAATTGTCACCCATTTGGTGCTAACCAGATTACACGTTGCTTTACTAGTAAACCTAAGTACAAGGACACATGCTTAAAGCTGAACAATTATTCGGTCGGCTTATGTGGTCGAAATATGTTTTTTTAAATGAATATGGTCGAGAGAATCAACCGAAATATCTCACCAACGTTAATATCTCTACTCCAATAATTTATTCCCCAGAACCGCTAGACTTTGGAATTCCTTTCCGGGTCCCTGTTTCCCCAACTGTACTGACATGCAGAAGTTCAAGTGTAACGTGAACCGACATCTTGCTGCCCAACTCCCTATATAGTATCCCAGTAGCTCATGTCCCTGATAGTAACACCCTACACCAAAGTGGCAATGTGCCTTGTTTGGGGTGAAAATGTAATAAAAAAATAGTGGTTTTGTGCTCTAAGTATTTTGTTGCAATGCTCAGGTACTACTACATAAATATGTTTAAAAATTTATAATTTCATAGTTTAATACCCTCATGTCTTGCATTTGTGATTTGTGAAAAAGGTTAAAAAAAAAAAGTATGTTTATATGGATGTGATTTAAAATAATGTTATGTTTTTTTTTCTAGTCTCATTATGGGATAAACACTTGATGAGAAATAAAACTAGGCTTCTAATTAAACGCATAATACGAAGTTCCGTCCGACTAGGTTGTTGAACATTCACGACTGTCTACTAAAAATATGCCATCTTATATTGATATGATTTGACTTAAAAAATATTTTTGACGGCTTACAATGCAGGAATGTACAGTCGTTATGCACAGATAAATAAATAAATGATAAATAAGTCAATATTTTTTATTTTATATTATTTTTTATTTATATCTATTTATTTATCTACCTGATTTTTTTCAACTGTGGATGGTACTTTTTTTTACAAAGAAGTCACCTCTTATCAAGGCCCAGAGGCCACTCGAGGATAAGGGTTAATAAGCGTACAGTGGTCAATGGGACAGTGACGTAGTAATTGTTAGTAGTGGAAATTTGGTAAATTGGATTAATTAAGGGGAATGGTTCATCAAGAACTTGTTTACATTGGACTTGAAGACGACCATATTGTAGTCAGCCGGAAAGCAATTAACGGAACAGAGTTCCACACGTGTGCCGTTCTAAGAAAAAAGCTTTGTTCATGAAATCTACGTTTAGGTTTGGGCGCGGATAAAGAGTGGGGAAAATTATTGATAGTGTTTTCAGATAGACGAGTGTTTCTCGTGAATGTTTGGCGAGGTGGGACAATAGATGGAGCTAAGACGAACACTTGCCATATTCCAAAGGTCCTTTCGAGTAAGAACCCATCATCAGTGAAGAAATAAATCCTCACTCCCGGCTGTAAGTTGTAAAGTCACTTTACAATTAACAGCATTACAGCATTGTACGCCTTCAAAAATACCTTGTATTCTTTAACAATGCTTCAAGCAAACCATGCTATTGTTCTTATCATTAGACTGAATTTTCACCTTACTGTAAGACTTTTGTTTTAGTTGCATTAATAAGTTATGACGAAGTTGAGTTGTTCTGTAGCTTGAATCGTGCGATCGAGAGAACAATCATTTTCCACACTGATCATTTCCCAAAATGATGAAACATGTGTACGTGGATAAAAATTTACAATATACAAAAATATCGTAGTATTTTTTTGTACTGTTACTTCTTTTATATATCAAAGATATTCTCCAGATCATATATTAAATTTAGTTTTATAATCTTATAAATCTCCGGGGCATATTGGAATGGGTAACCGGTTATAATGTATCGAATTATACATTTACATGCATATACACACACGTATACAGAAACACGTGTATATATATATACACACAAGTACATATATATATATATACATATGCACACACATGTACATAGATATATACACAAACGTACATATATATACATATACACACAATCGTACGTATATATATACACACATGTACATATACATATACATATACCCACACACGTACATATATATACATACACATGTACACACATATATATGCACACACGTACATATATATATACATACATTCACGTGCATATACATACACATATATACACACACATATATGCACACACGCACATATATACACACGCACATATATATACATACACACACGCACACATATATATATATATGCATACACACATCTATATACATACACACATATATATATGCATACACACATATATATATATACGTACACCCACCTATATACATACAGACACAAAAATATATATGCATACACGCACACATATATACATCACGCACATATATACTTACACACATATATACTTACACACACATATATACATACACACATATATACATACACACACATATATACACACATATATACACACATGCATATACACACACACATATATATACATATATACGCACACACATATATATACATACACACATATATATATACACACACATTCTGTACATACTTATATATTCACATGCATTAGTGATGGGACGATTCCAATAGGAATTCTCGATTCCAATACAATTACCGATTTCGTTCGAAATCCTTATCTAGATTTTTTAAGATCTATTTATTTAGCTATAGAGCTTTTAGACATTTTTGGATTGCCTTAAAAAAAAGTGCATATACATTCGCAAACGTAAATATACACTTGTGTGTTGGTAGTTTTACCAAGTATTTAAGCTTAATAGATGTTTTATTTTATTACAGAGAAAGGAAAACTTTGTTTTAAGCAACAAAATAAAACGGTTTTTTAAACATTCTCGACGAATCAGCCCAACATGAATATGTACTCTCACTATCTTCGTTATCCATGTCACAACGCACGGTGTTTTATTCGTGTTACAGAGAATCAGGTAACGTTCTTGAAGACTATCAACCTCACTACGTGGTAGACGTATAGTTTTTGGTGGTGGAGGTAAACGTATTCGAAACAGATCGTAGCAGCAGTTGGTGATATTCCAACTATTACTGCATTTCTCATTGTTCGTCTTTCACGAAGCAGAAGTTTAGGACACCGTTCTGCTTTGTGAGCGGATCGATTGGCTTTCTGGGTATCTTGAAAGAGAGGTTGTTGGTAATATTCCCAAATTGCTACCCGGCTCTATGGCGAACTACTAAGTATAGCCACCCGTGATTCACTACTCATTCTGAAATGGAAAATGGTAAAGTGGTTTCTGCCACGATCTGGAGACATTTTCGTAGTACAAGCAATAAATCGTTCCCAGAGCCACGCCCCCCTCCACACACACACGCGCGTAAAAAAAATTGGTTAAATGTTATGGCCGATATATTTTCATCGAAAATTCGCTTGAGGTGGAAACTGGTTGACTAATTCATAATGGTTATAATTTCAAACAATTTAAGTAGTGGTTAGACGCCGAGGAAGCTCCACAACACTTCCAAAAATCCACAGTTATACCTAAAGAAGGCAATGTGAAGATGACCTGTTTGGTGGCCTGTGACCGGTCTCACCATTTTTTTTTTTTTTACTGCAAGCGAAACCATTAAGGCGGAGAAGTACTGCCAACAAATGGATGAAATTCTTCAAAACTTCGACAACAACACGCAGCATTAGTCAACAGAAAAGGTCCTACATATGTTCATCTGAATTAAAAAGTTTATCACCGCAAGAACGTTCTTGTCAACCTGAGACAATTGGGCCAAACACTTCGTTGATATCGCGAGCTGTTTCAGCAGCTTTTCGGCCTAGCTTGAATTGAAATAAGAAAATTGTGCGAAATTGCGTGTATCAATGTTCTCAAAAGAGGACAATTGTTTAAAAACGATTCTAATTTAAATGATTAGATAGATCGATAAACGTTCTTTAAATAGATATAAAATAAAGGTACTATAACGAAAACTTAATTTTTTTATTACATTTTCACCCCAAACAAGACACATTGCCGCTTTCATGTAAGAGGCTACTATCAGGGACCTAAGCTACAGGGGTACTATGTAGGGAGTTGGGCAGCAAGATGACGGTCCACGTTACACTTGAATTTCTGCATGTCAGTAAAGTTGGGGAAACAGGGACCCGAAAGGGAATTCCAAAGTCTAGCAGTTCTGGGAAATAAACTACTGGAGTAGAAAGCTCTCTAGGGATCTCTACTGTGTAGGGGTGGGATTTAGCTGCTTGTCGGGGGGTATTTACTTTGAGTGCTTGCAGTTCGTCGGAGCATTCTCCATTAAAATACTTGTAGAACAGGCAGAAGGATGCAGCATTTCGTTGATGGGACAGAGGCTGAAGCTTAGATGACAAATACTGTTAGAAACTCGCTCAATATATGTTACCATGACATAGGCGGACACATATTCGGTGGGTTTCTAACAGTATTTTGTGTGATTATTTAGTTTGAACTCATTTGCCCAAACTTACAGCATTCAACAGCGAGCACACCGCATTTTGCTTTTTCAAATATACCGATAAACACTTATGATTTTCGAACCGATTGCACGCTTTAAAGCGAGTAAAACCATATCATATATCAACATTTTCAAGCATTCATAAACTACGTTTACCATCCCAATGAATGCATTGAGGATGGTACGTAGGACTTTTAGAAGGTGAACCATTAAAAAAATACATCTGCCTTACTTTTAAAAAATTCTAGGTTTATTTTTGGTGTCTTTAAAAAAACTCACCCAATATTTTTGCTGATGAGGAGACTTTGTGTCAAAAAACTATTTGATAAAATTATTGTCCAAGACTTATTGTCTATCTCAAATAAAACATCATTTCCGAAACGATCGTACAATTTATTGATTTTGTTTGTTCTTCTTTATGAAACCGATTTTTTATTCTCAATTTTAATTACAAATTATCAATCATCTTACTCAATATTAAAATAGCTCTAGGGTATATATGCCTATCGAGCTTATTGTATATCTACATTACAACGAGCACTGTTTTTTAAAATTTTTAATTGTATTAATGAATTTACTAGTACATTAAATTATACTCTGCTCTTTAGACTGTTGTTCTAATCCCCTTACACACACACACACACACACACACACACAAACACACACACACACACATATATATATACATATATATACATATATACATATATACATATATATTAGTACTGCATTCAAAAGTTTAAAAAATAATTGATTTGTTTGACATAAACTAGAATTGAAACCAAAACAATTCGCGTTTGTCCCCGTTTGAACTAACTCGATGGATAAGTTATAAACTTAAACTAATTTATCTCTGATTATTTTGCGCATGCGCAAACTGGTATGGCGGCATGTAGAAATGAACATTTACACCTGCCGACATATTTTTGTACGAAACAAAGATTTTTACTCTCTATAAACCATCTTTGGCGTACGATTTCTATTTCTTGTTAATTTCACTGTTATGTGACTAGTATTTTTAGGGCTTATCAGTGAAATATTTATAAAAGGAAGTGGAAAGAAAAATAATAGAAAACAGAACTACGGAATCTATAAGAATCGAATGTACCAAACTAAGACCCACTCACATTTGCTCTCCCAACGATATTCTCTTTTTCATCCTAGTTCAGTTCAATGGTAGCGACCAACTCCCGAGGATCGTTGGCATCGTTTTTGACCTTCATTTATCGATGAGCGTCGGATTATTTTAATTTTATTAGATGGATTAATCAAATCACGAAGCACATACGCGTAATTGTAGATTTATCGATACCCATTATCTTATCGCCATCCCCGTTTTAAAAATACATTTATTAATATGAGACCATCAGAGTAAAAGGACCTTCAGACACATTCAGCGATCGGCGAGTAATTTTTATGAGGTTTTCTATAAGAAAAAAGAAAAAAATATAGACTCGGATATAATATTACGCATACCTACACAGTCTCCTATATATATATATATATATATATATATATATATATATATATATATATATATATATATATATATATATATATATATATATATAAATGGAAACGCCCGTTGATTAGTTCAAATAATTGAGTAATATATATATATATATATATATATATATATATATATGTATGTGTGTGTGTATATATATATATATACCAGCAGGTCTCCCGGCGTTACCCAGTTGTAAAATACGCTTAAATACAATAGTATAATTCATGCAGATCTTTTACTAAAGAATCTGCTATTAATTATTATCGAACCTAATATAATAGTGACAGTTGGGTTAAATATATATATATATATATATATATATATATATATATATATATATATATATTTAACCCAACTGTCTTGTCTCTCGTATATATATATATATATATATATATATATATATATGTGTGTGTGTGTGTGTGTGTGTATGTATATATATGACCTGTGTGCCATCAGCTAGAATCGATAAAAAACGTAAAACACTCCACCTATATTACTTAACCTGAACCACACACACACACTCACACACACACACACACACACACACACACACACACACACACACACACACACACACACACATATATATATATATATATATATATATATATATATAAACGAACAAACAGTTAATAAAACATGTTAAAAAACACTTTGAAATGAGTTAAAAACATATTTAATCTGAAAAGGAAACACTAGATAAGTGGATAGTCCTTAATCCGCGGAGTTTCGAAGAAATACTTTCCTTCTCATCAAGTGTTTCCTTTTCAGATTAAATATTTTTTAAACTCTTTTTCAAAGTGTTTTTTTAACATATTTTATTAACTGTTTGCTCGTATTATAAGCTTTATCTCCTATTTGGTTTTATCGAGCTTTTACATTTGGCTGAGATAACGTTATAAATATTAATTCTTTAATATTTATAATATACTTTACTTTTACCATCTTGGGTCATTTTGGTAAATTTAATTGTAATTTTTATTTTTATTATATATATATATATATATATATATATATATATATATATATATATATATATATATATATATATATACACCTATATACGAGAGACAAGACAGTTGGGCTAAAAAAAATAATAAATTGCAATATTTATTAATCTATCAAGTATTAAAACTATGAATTATAATAAAGAAAAATCTTTAACTCATGACCTTTCAAAGACCTTTCATAGGTTAAACATTAAAAAAATATATTAACTAGAAGACATTTTTTGGCAGAATTAAACAGAATTATGCAAGTCTATGGATGAACAAATGCAGATTATGTGCGCACGTGTTTAAGATATAAAACCATTTAGTGCACAAACGTTTTTATGTTTGACTAGCAGATGTAACCGGCGTCATTTTTATAGCAAACTAGCAGATGTACCTGACGCTGCCCGGTATGTGACGTTACGTGAAATTCCTCAAAAGAGAAGAAAAGAAATGAAGCAAAAAAAAAAAAAAAAAAAAAATGACACATGTGCATGTGAGTATTGTTTTTTTTTTTTTAAACAGTTAACTTTTCGTAAATAAAAAAATATTACTCGAGTTGAGATTGAAACGAAAACCTAAAAACAATAAGTCAAGTACGATAACCATTAGGTCAGCTTGCCAGGTCTTTAAGTGTTTTCAAACATATTATTCTTAACATAAATAATCAATCACGTGAACAATTCACGCATGCGCATTCGTGAAACAGTTTACAGATAAAAATCCGATGATCCCCATGTACCAAATTTTCAATTTTGACTCCTTAGCAGTCCGTTTTCTTTTCGGATAAAACCACGTTACGAAGCTTTTCACGTGTCTGAATACCCTACATACCAATTTTCAAATCTGTATATTAAAAATTCGTCGTTGAGCATATAGGTTGGAGGGTGACACACACACACACACTTTTATATATATATATATATATATATATATATATATATATATATATATATATATAGAGAGAGATTTTTATGTTATTTTTTTTTTTCATATTTATGCTTATCAACGATAAATTTCATACTAATTCTCTGATGAAAAAAGTTTATCTTTGAAAATCCATGGGTTAAGAATTTTTCATATAATTTCTTGTATTTTTTATGGATTGATAAATAAAATTTACTCAATTAGGTTCATTTTTTATTTTTTAATTACTGTATCTGCTGTATTCAGCTTTTTCTTATCTAGATAGATTCTGTTTTTACAAGGTAGCCAGCATTTATCAAGGCTCGAAGGCTACTCGAAAATAAAGATTATTAGAATATAGAGTGTAATCATTAATGGTGTAAATTGGGTAGAATTTGGATTATTTAAGGAGACGGCTCAACAAGATTTGTTTACATTGTACTTGAAGGTTACCCTATTGTAGTCAACCGGGAAGCAGGCCAATGGAACAGTGCTCCAGACGCGGACAGATCTAAGGAAGAAGTTTTGTTCATGGAATCTGAATGAGACACAGATAGAGTGGGGATAATTGTTGATAGTGGTTGTAGCTAGTCGAGTGTTTTTGTGAATGTTTAGTAAGAGGTGACTATAGATCGGAGCTCAGACAATTTTATTATAAATGTTATATTCATCAGTGTCATTATGCACATCTCCTTGCATGAAATACATTTTATACTGAAGTGTCACCACTTATCAAGGCCAAAAGTCGATTCGAAGATAAGAGTTAAATGATAGACGTTGAGACAAGATCGTGATGATTGATGATAGCGTTTAGTCGGAATCTGATTATTTAAGGTTGCTTAATCTTAGCCTGGAAGACGGTCATATTCTAGTAAGTTAAGTTCACTAATATGTTTGGAAAGAAAATTAATTTCAGTTTTTTTTTTTTCATTTTTTTACTGAGATGGGGTCACTGCTTACCAAGTTCCGAATGCTACTCTAGAATAAGAGTTAAATAGGGTCAGTATACCAATTCATGACGGCTCAACAGAAACTTGTTTACATTAGACTTGAAAATACCTATTGTTATAGTCAGCTGGGAAGCAGCCCCGCGGTATTGTGTTCAACAGGGACAGTTCAAATAAAGGAACTGATCATGGAAAGCATGGCTAGTTTTAGCCATATATGGAAATTGTTGGCAGTTGTTGTAACTAGAAAAGTGCCCAGTGAGAATTTTCTACATGGGGGGGCATAAACAGAAGCTCAGTCGAGCACTTGCCATGCAAATCACGATACAGCTGTGGAGACGACAAAGTGAAGCCAATTTTAAACCTTGTCAAAGCAGGGATGGGTATGCTTAGTAGTTCTTATGTAATTTGCAATCATTGTTTCTTTAGAAGTAAACTACTGTCTATTATTCTCATCCTCTCTCGATGTACGTTATTTGAACCTCCCCCATTCCTATTTCATTCAGTTTCTCTTTCAATTTCCCATCTCTTAATCTCTTTTACTCCCCTTTTAGTGGATGTATACTAGTCCCAGGGCGGGTGAAGTTAGTTCTGTGAAGAGAACAGTTTTACACCACTTTTATAATATTTTTCTAAGATTATAATCAACATACCATGCTACTAAGCCCTTTGTCTACAGGGTGGTCAAAAAGTCAGGTAACATGTTAAAGGTAGAAAAAACAATATGATCCATTATAATCTCTATTCGTTTTATATTATTTGTTTAAATATTTGAGTGTAATATATAAGCTTTAATTTTAAATCTATGTGTTGTGTCATTTAAATATACGTGTATTGCTAATATCGTTTTTCTTTAAAATGTTACCTGACTTTTTGACCACCCTGTAGAATCCGTATTCTATGTGTTATTAAAAGCATCAATATTTTGATTTTAGAAAATGTCTTACACAAATTTAAAAAAATGAAATTCAATATTGTCCGAATTAAAAAGAATCGGAATTCCTATTAAGGGATTTCACCCCATCGATGTTCTCTTTTGCATGAAACCAAATTCAACTAAATATAACTCATAATAAGTAGCCTTAAACTTAGTAGTTTTTTTTGTGTTTTTTTTCGAAATTGATAATGATCAGTTAATTAGTTTCAGAGTGAACCATAGATACAAATATGAAAATTAAATCCATTTTAATAATCAGATACATATAATAACATATAACATCCATCTATCCAGCGCGGCCGTAACCGGGATTGAACTCACTACACTAGTTTTAGTGTAATTCAAATCTTGTCGGTTACTGAATACTCGATGCTTCGCAAGGGTTATCAAGGGTATTTTTATCTTGACATCATCACTAGACGGGTTGCCTTCTATCCTCTGTGTGTGTGTGTGTGTGTGTGTGTGTGTGTGTGTGTGTGTGTGTATATATATATATATATATATATATATACATACATATATATACTTTTTTATTTTTTATAACATTTAGGTATCGCTACACAATCATGAGTGTTTCAGTTAATTGGTTATAACTGGAGACTTCAAGTTGTAGATAACTAGAGATATAATTGATATACACACGTAATATAAAAGGTGTTTATTAGTGAGTTGTAAGATTGAAGTAATACTATTTCTCCATCGACGAACGGGTATACCAACTAGTGCACACAAATTGGTTGTGACTCTTGGCTTCTTCACCAAGAAAGTTTTAGGTAGGTGCAATTTCCTGCAAACCCCCCAATTCATTACTTTCTCATTTATCCGTTTATGTTTCTTCCTTAACAAACCCAACGATCATAAAATGGCTCTCACGGTCTCACCACCAGCCCCAACGAACAATACTTGGCAAAGGACGCTGTTATCCGCCCTTTAATAGCTATTCTTGAAAACCGTATCTGCAACAATAAAAACTAACGTAATAACCACTGCAGAAGCAGTCGAAATACCGGACTGTATATTAACGCGTTTTCTGTGCACTGCTACTAATTTGGCCAGTTGTTTAAGACGCGAAATGCTAAAGTTTTAACGGACCGCAGTGGTGACGCCAGTTATCTCGGCGGCCTACGCCTATTTGAGGATATTTCAAATACCTATCGAGCACAGTCGAAAGCGTTAGTATCTGAGAAGTAGGCATAACATGACAGCGTGATGAATCTAAATAAAAATATATTACAGTTCTTTTAACCGGGAGGTCAACGAGAAAACTTAAAAGAAATGACGAAAAGACAAAGACATCATTTGTGACACGAGTCTGGTTGGTGATTTCTTCATAAAAAACATGCTTACAGTCAAATCTTTAGTAAAAAATAATCAAAGACACACACACATATATATATATATATATACATTATATACATACATACATATATATACATTATATATATACATATGCATAAATTATAGATATACATATACATATATATATATACATATATATGTATATACATATATATATATAATATACATATATATATATATATACATAATATACATATATATTGTTGAACTTTACAATCCAAATTTATTGGTCGACTGAATACTCCAGAAAAACAAATTACCAAGTCCTTATTCCGCGGAGTTTCAAAGAATGCTATTCTTGTTATTCTTCTCATCAATATATATATATATATATATATATATATATATATATATATATATATATATAGTTGTTGGAGAGAGGCGACTCATTATACCAAAAGTGGTATGAAGAGTCTCTTCTATCCCGTAGATAAATGTTTGTATAACTTTATTAAATGAATGAACCATTCTATATTCACCAATATATAGTTTTGTGACGTCATTTTCCAATCTTATTGTTTCTTATTAAGCTCCAATGAAATTTGTTGAGATTTATATTATCAAGGATAAGTCTCCTCTAATAGAATTGAATTTACTCTATTCTCCAAACTCTCTAAGATATATATATATATATATATATATATATATATATATATATATATACATGGAAATATACTTTATTTCCTTATATTATATACAAGTCCTTATTTAAGAAGCTCAATGTGATTACAGAGCAATATAATGAACGAATGACAAAAGTCTGTATTCCTTAGTTCCTGATGTTGACCATCTCGCAATTATTTCTATGATTTAAGTTGACATTTACAACTTTTGACAGTATCTGTTTCGTAGCACAAGATCAATCACTTAATTATTATATCAGTCAGTTAAACTATTTTTCCCTAAACTCATTAGAAGAAATAGCAACAATCAATTAATCAAAACGAAATAAAGTGCGCTTTGACATGATTAAAATCCGAAAATTAGAAGAGAAGTTGTAAATACCTTATAATATGTTTACATTACGCCATTTTGAAATTCAAAATGGCGTAATGTAAACGTATAAGATATTTAAAGCTTCTTTTCCAAATTGTAAGATGGTCAACATCCTGAAGATAATGAAGATTAGAAGTTTGTCATTCATTCAATATATATATATATATATATATATATATATATATATATATATATATATATATATATATATATATATAGGGTGGCTATGTGGCTGGGTTTGAATCTCGACCAGTAAACATTAGGGTACATTTTTTTTACCTCGTTTCCCCCCTTAACATTTTTCTTTAAAATGAGGACTTTTAAGTTTTCGGGTATGCTGAAAACGAATATCACATTTTAATTTACCGGGAACCTACTTATTGCGGAAAATTTAAATGCGATATTCGTTTAAAGCATACCCGAAAACCTATTAAAGTCGTCATTTTAAAGGAAAACGATGAGGTGGAAACCAAGTAAAAATTTCACCAAAATTACTTCCCACACCGATGATTGCATGAACGCGAAACAGTAAGTATAAATTTTTAAATATTTTTTTTTTAGAAATTTATAAAGCTTCTTTATATTAAATTTGAGCTTTCTTCAGGAAATTAAGCAAAAAGCAGTCAACTTTAACTCAAATGCATCATTCCAAATTCGGTCATTGAATACTGATTCTGTGTGATATGCCATTTATAGTTACTTAATTTCCTTTATGTGCTAAGTGCCGGTGTTTGGGAGAAAGAGGTTAGCCTCCAAAGTAATTATTTCGACTATCGAAGCCATTCCAATAGAAAACCCATCTAAGAACACTGCTGAGCACATAAAGTACTTTCGTGTGAAATTCAATAAAACTTGACCTAGCCGTTTTCGAGTGCATAGGGAACGAACTCATAGACGCCCAATCACAGATATACAGGAATAGTTACTTTCATATATGTTGTGGGGGAATCACCCTCCAAATGGACTGTTCTATCCATTATATAAACCATAGACCTTTTGATCCCAGGTGTGGATTAAACATCAGAGCGACCCTCGCCTACGGTTACTGCTCTTTTCAGTTGTAACCTTTTTACGTTATTGTTCTAGTAATACATTGTTTAAACTCTATTCCGTTGTTCTGTTTTCTTTGTGGCTTATTGCAAGCCATAAGAATATAATAGATAATATTGTTTTCTCATATATGTTACTTTTATATACGATTTCTGAATTAATTGATTATATATATATAGCCATGTTATATATAATTTTAAAGCACGTTCTTTGCTCTATAGAATCGTTATTCGTTACAGTTTTCAATCTCATTTTTAACAGTCTTGACAAAATTCAAATCCGCCCGATTTTCTTGTTCCAGTTAAAACTAGGCCAAAAAGCTGCCGAGCCAGCTCGTGATAACAATGATCTGTTTGATCCAGGAACCACTAACGAATGTGTGGCACAACGGTGGTTCAAGAAATTTCGCAATGGTGAGGAGAGCCTCAAAGATTGAAGTCGATTCTCACAAAATCACACGAAAAGTTGGTCGACCACTTAACAGTCGTTCGCCATTTAAACCAAATACGGAAATCGAAAAAGTTGAATAAATGGGTACCGCATGAATTGAACGATAATAAAAAAAATCGTCGTTTTGAGGTGTCTTCTACGCTCCTTCTGCGCAACAAAAACGACCAAATTCTAGAGCGGATTGTGACGTGTGATGAAAAGTGGATCCTCTACGACAACCGGCGACATTCGATGCTGGGGAAGCTCCACAACACACCCCGAAGCCGAAATTGCACAAAAAGGTGGTGGTGACTGTTTGGTTGTCTGAGACCGGTCTCATCCATCACAGCTTCTTGAATCCGGATGAATCGATTACGCCAGAGAAGTACTGCCGACAAATTGACGAAATGCACTAGAAGCTTCAACGTATGTGCCCGAGATTGGTCAATATGAAGGGACCAATGTTCCTTCATAACAACGCCCATCCGCATGGTGTTCAACTGACCCTGCAGAAGCTGAACGAATTGGGTTACGAGACTGTATCATCCGCCATATTCACCGGAAATCTCGCCCACCGATTATCACTTTTCCAAGCATCTCGACAATTTCCTGTGCAAAAAAAAAAAAAAATGCTTCAAACGTCGAGATTATGCCGAATCGGCCTTCGATGACTTCATCGCTTGCAGAGATTCGGATTTCTATACTAACAGGATAAATAAACTTGTTTCTCGCTGGCAAAAATGTGTCGATTCTAATGGTTCTTATTTTTTTTATTTATTATGAAAAGAATTATGATCTTTTGAAGTTGAACGTTAAAAAACGACATTTTTGCACTATCCTAATATATATATATATATATATATATATATATATATATATATATATATATATATATGTTTAGTATTTTTTCGTATTACACTGTGTGTATTATTTATATACGTTATACATTTTATACAGAATTCAGTTTCAGATTTGCTTTATCAATCTACTTAATTGGATAAAAAACAATAAAAACATTAACAAATGGCGGGCAATTGCTTTACTCGTTTAAATATTTTTTCTGTGTGTTTTATCACTAATCATACTTATTAACAAAGCCGAAACATGGTATAAAATCTATCAATTTCAAAGTAATTCAAGTTATTCTGTGAAACTCGGACATAATACTTCCGTTAAATACATACACAGGGCAAGTATTATTTTTATGCGACATACACTCTAAATAAAAAGGGAAGGATATTCTTTTATCAAACACTTTATAGATAAGTATTCCATTTTCAATTGTTAGATCGAAATCAAGAAATATAGCCATAGATATAGAGAGATATAGTAAGCCGTAAAAATACATATATATATAGCAATTAAGCACCGCAGAATTTTCAACTTTCAGTCTATGCAAGTGTTTGACAGATTCTTGCATGACATCGATCTTACTTCGCGTTTTTTTATTAACTGGGTGTGCTAGTCAACTAATCAGATTCTTCGTTATTCACAAACGCATCTATCGTAGCCAATAAGTTCGTATTCATCAGGTAGAGGTTTAATTTATTGTTATTCACCCTTTTCTTTGTTTGTTTTTGGGAGGGATAGGTTTCTCTTTTGGAAAGTGACCGAGTTTTCAGCTGGTGTTTTTTTGCCTACATTTATTATATTTTGCATATATATATATATATATATATATATATATATATATATATATATATATACATATATATATATCAAATGAATATATACTATTAAATATTTATGTATTTTGTGTGTATTTAGGCAGAATCATTACATTTTATTAAGTATCGTTTTGAACAAAATTCGTCTGCTTGATTCTACTATTTTTATTCAATTTTTTAAATGGTCTTTAGATTCTGTTTATAACAATGGTTATTCTCAACTTACAAAAATGAATAAAATCTGACGAAAGTAAAGAATTAAAAAAAAACAGTCGAAAATGCGCGCCTTAGGTCAGTCAGACGACATAAAAATGAACCAATGCAGTGACAGTTTAAGCTTTAACAATTTATATTCCGAAACTTATAGGAAGCATCTCATAAATAACTGCATTACGTTTTTATATCCAAATTCATGTTGCCTAAATAGCAGATGGGCTTCATCCCTTGCACACAAACGACTGAATCTTGTTTTATATAAATTTTCATATACAGCTTTTACATTTTTTTAGCAAACTATTAAGCCAATTTTAGGTCTAAACATTTGAACTTTTACAGGGCATTAAAGGGCATTCAGACATGGAGCAAGTCTTTTAATTTGCTTTCAGGCGAAAATTTGGCTGCCAATAGGTAAAAGTTGAAAGAGTTGACCTTTGCAGACTCTACCAAACTCCTTCGCTAATTTTCGGTTTAAACACTTGAAATTTTAGATGTAGGTTACTTATACATGGGTCAAATATTTTTGATTTGATTTAAACCCAAAATTATAAATATAAAGGGATCCAAATTGGGGTCAATGTTATAAATAATTCCACCTCTGCGGTCTCTACCAATTTTTCCCTATGGAAGTTAAGGAAGCTTATTATATAAAAAAGCAATACCGTACATATCCACACTTTTTGATATGCACATAAAGTTATGAACAGTACATAGGGCCCGAGGAAAGCCGGACTAAGCTGCTAGTATATAATAGATTCAAAACAAAAGAAAATAGATATTTATATATAGAGATTTATTTGAAAGCTAAAGAAAGGTATCATATAAAACAGGTTGTAGAAACTCTTTAAAGCATGATATTTTGAAGCCCACTGCTTTTCATGAGTAGAAGAAAAAGAGCTAGGTAACAGATTAAATAATCTGTGACTTATAAATCATGAGGGTTAATTCCATATATAAAGGAGTAATCCGAACTCTTTTCTCCCACTTGGCTATATATATATATATATATATATATATATATATATATATATATATATATATATATATATATATATATATCAATATAGATATATATATATCAATATATATATATCAATATATATATATCATTATATATATCAATATATATATCAATATATATATATCAATATATATATATATCAATATATATATCAATATATATATATATATCAATATATATATATCAATATATATATATATATCAATATATATATATATCAATATATATGTATATATATCAATATATATATCAATATATATGTATATATATATCAATATATATATCAATAGATCTCAATATATATAGATCTCAATATATATATATATATCAATATATATATATATCAATATATATATATATCAATATATATATATATATATATATATATATCAACATATATATCAATATATATATATATATTTTTTACACAGTGGTCACCACTTATCAAGGCCCGGAAGCCACTCAGGGATAAGGGTTATTGCAAGTACATTACGTTAGTGTGGAGATTTGCTGAAGTGTTTATATCATATATATATATATATATATATATATATATATATTATTAATATATATATATCAATATCAATATCAATATATATATATATATATATATATATATATATATATATATATATATAAATTATATAATCTTCCAGCCGAAGGCAACATTTCCAGTACGTGTCAAGCTTTTAAATGTAATTGTAAAACTTCAGATTAATTAATTGTCTCGGTTTCTTTTTCTTAACTTTTTTTTTTTTTTTTTTTTTTAGCTTTATATAAGTGACAGGATTTTGAGATCAGTTTGTTTCGGCAGATTTAAAACCTCTTGAATAGGTAAAAAGAGGAAAAAGAACATGTGAGAGTAGATAAGTAATTTATACTCACACTGCCCCCCACACCTTTCCTCATGACCCTGCAGGCATTCACGGTTCAAATGTTGAAAGTCTAGAAGACTAATTTTAATTAAATTAGTCTCGTTGAATTACTATTGTCTATTTCGTTTGGTTCTTATTTTGCTAATTTCTTTTTTTTTTTAGTTTATTGATTTACCCTAATTTATGCTGACAATACTGACGTGTTTGAAGCAAATGTTTATTCATCCTATATAGATGTGTACACGCACAAATATATACATCTATATATATATATATATATATATATATATATATATGATTTTCAGAATGTGAGAGAATGTATATAATAAATTCCACAGCCAAACAACGTCGCAGCTCACAAGAGCCATGACAGTCAAAGAACCGGAAGTCCAAGACTCGAGTTTCGCCCTCATTTGGGCTCATCAGTTAGACACATCCGAACTCAGGATTCGAAACCCGAGCCTCTTGCATGCAAGGCAAGCACTCTACCAACTGAGCAAACGCCCTGCACACAAGAATTCCATTAACCAACACAGATCAAGCAAACCGCGCCGAAATCCGACTGTGAAAAAATGAGGGCGAAACTCGAGTCTTGGACTTCCGGTTCTTTGACTGTCATGGCTCTTGTGAGCTGCGACGTTGTTTGGCTGTGGAATTTATTATATATATATATATATATATATATATATATATATATATATATATATATATATATATATATATATATATATATATACACACACACGCATAAAAGTATAAGTGACAATTTCCTTAAGCTGGAGGTTCAATTCTCGATATGAGCGATCGAAAAAAATACAATTACGAATTACTTAGGACCTCCAGCAATATAATGTCTGACAGAACAAGAGCATGCTACCTCCCTAAAGTAAATAAAGTCCAAATTTCATAGACACGTTGTGGAAATGACACAATAATACGATTAATCGATCCTCATCTCCAAAATCGTAAAGTTAGATCTATATCTATATATAACAAACTTTGCTAAAAAGTTGAAAAATTAACTTTTCTTATGGTTTAGGTAAACCTATCTAGATTTAAAAAAAAAAAGAAAAAGCTCTACCAGGTTAAAAGGATCAAACCATATAATAAGTTAAAATAAAGCGTAAAGCTAGATAGGAACTTTTAAATTATCGAGTCAATAAGTGCTATAGAAAGTTGAATAAGGGAGAAACCTCTTTAGGCCATGGCATTTCGAATGTAAATGCTTCTTCTCGGAGAAAAAAAGTCGGCATTATAGAAAGGAAAATGTAAAAAGACAACACCACCTTTGAATATATTCAAATTAGAAATGGAAATGTTTTGAGATTAGAATTAGGAAATATTATATAGACGGCGATATCATGGCAACGGCGAAAAGGGACAGAAATCTATAATATAATATCACATGTCTGTTTAAATGTATGTATGTATATATGTATGTGCGTATGTATGTATGATTTTCACTATATCATTTTGAAGCTTGAGCCTGCGGACGACAAATATCGAAAAATTGGCCAAAAATATTAATTCTTTCACCCTCAACTGGCCAATTTTCTACAGGGAAGGATCGCTTTTTTCGCTTATATTTTCGAAATTCACCGCCTCTTTTCGATTGTCTAGCCTTGATTTAAACATACATCACCTCCGGTTTGGCGATAGGCGCAACAGCTAACGCGTCAAGTTTTTTTTTTTTCACTTTTTTTCCTCCTTTGTGTTACAGGTTTGAGGCTTCCTGCCTACTACCACTTATTTTTGCGCTCGCAAGTTTCCCCTTTTTTGTTCAAATTATGCACATCCCTACTGGGATTCTAATTTATTTCCAAAGTTTTAACCTAATTTTCTGAGGTTGATGGTGGCTAATTTTTTCCTTATGTCATTAATTTCAATTCAGGATTCAAGTTCTTAAATACTTTTCCAATTATAAACATCCTATTTATAAGTAAAATTCGGAATATTATAAATAATATATATATATATGTATATATATACACACACACACACACACACACACACACACACACACACACACACACACATATATATATATATATGTGTGTGTGTGTGTGTGTGTGTGTGTGTGTGTGTGTGTGTGTGTGTGTGTGTGTGGTGATATGGTGATTGTCACTTCTTGATAGAAGAAAACCATTTTTCCCTTGCTTTATTTTTGATTACCCATTCATTTTAATGTATTTTTTTAACTATGTTTTATATATATATATATATATATATATATATATATATATATATATATATATATATATATATATATATATATATGATCGAGGTAAGACACTGATTAGAAATCAGATGAAATGTCCTGATAGATATTACTTAAAGTAATAATTTCAGGGCGATTCTAGCCAAAAAGGAAAAGCTCAATATTTAAGAATAGAGCGATATATAAGTTTAGTGGTTAATCCATAGATTAAGGAAATCAACATAACCCCCTTCTATATATTCGTTTTGTCAAACAATAAATTCTTAATTCGAATATATGTGTCTATATGTTGTTTTTTCAGAATTGAAATATAACCACTGAACGGGTGTTTTGAGGTTCATGTTGAGCAAAAATGAAAAAAAAACGGTCAATTTTTTTAAACTTTGTCCCCTATTATAACCCCTTCAAATTTATTGTTTTGGGTTCAAACCAAGTTATTAAGTTAGAGCCATGTCCAAGGAACCTATATCTAAAATTTCAAGTGTTTAGACCCAAAATTGTCGGAGGAGTTTGGCAGAGTTCTCAAAAGTTTAATCGTTGAACTTTGACCCTTTAAAAGCCAAATTTCTGGCCGAAAAGGGATCATATCGATTTTCACAACTCTCAGTACCCTCTATGTCAAATTTCGAGTCTGTAGACTTAAAATCGACAAAGTTATTGTGTAGAGAAATGTACACACACAGACACACAGACACGTTCACTTTTATATATATATATATATATATATATATATATATATATATATATATATATATATATATATATATATATATCACAGCCTTATTTGCCTTATTTGCTTCGGTTTAACCGAAAGTGTTAAAATTACCAACTAGAAAAAGTGGCTGAAACTTCCCTATCATTGCATTTACATTTTATCGATGCGACAACTTTGCGTGTGTCTCAGCTAATGCTTCTTTAAATATGGATTTTGATGTATTCAACGATGCTATGAACCGAAGTCAGAGATTGGTTTACGTGTTGACTTTTAAGGTATATCAACCTTTCCTATGTAGTATTGTATACTGAAACAAGTTTTCTTTTTTATGAATGTCGTGGATTAATGTGTTTTGATGTTCCATGTTTTGTAACCAACTACTCTGTAAGCGAGAAATTCTATCCAATCCGCAGTTGAGGTGATAATAGTTAGGATTGTTATCTTTTACTTCCGGTTTCTGCATTCCATGCTTAATAGTTAGACATGTTTAAGCGGAAAAGAAAGCCATTCTTAACAAGGAGAAAGATAACGTTAAAACCGTCTCTCTACGATAAAGTTTATCATTAAGTAGGACGGATCATATCTTGCTTGTTAACTTTGCTCTGAATGCGGAGCAAAAACTGCAAATAAATAAATAAAAACACAAACAATCTTGACTATGACACAGCATAGATTGTTTGATATTTCTAGTAAAACCCCTGAAGTTTTCATGGAATAAGCATATAGTTAATCAACAAATGTTTTAATAACGCTAATATTTTTTTTACTGAATAGCGCAAGAAATTTTTTTCAACGGCAAAAACAACAACACGCAGCAAATATGAGTTTATTAAGGTCCCTATGAAAATAGTGTCTATTGTATTTTAATTTTTAATATAGAACTGATCCAAATGAAGTAAATTAATAAGTACTAATATATACAGAAAGTAATATTGTGCTACATAGTTCAATACAACTAATAAAATCGCATTGATATGTCGTAAAACGAAACAGCCAACTAAATAAATAGTGCGTTTTCTTTTCGCACCTATTTATGCCCGTTTTATTTATTTATTTTTGCTTTCTCTTTCTTTTTGCCTGATTGTCTACCTGTCTTTCTCTGTCCACTTTTTTTTATCTCCCTCTGCGTGTTCCCCGCCTCCCCTTTTTGCCTCAACAAAGGCAGAGAGAGATGAACAGACATATTCGTTCTGTTCGCATCTCTCTGCATTTGTTTTTACGTCTATTTTGCTGTCTTTCTCTTCGACATCTCTTTCTTCTGCTCTGATTGCCTGCCCCTCGCTATCTCCATGTCTCTCTATCCAGCTGTCTGTCTGTCGGTGCCTCCCACCCTCTCAATGTCTTCTCTCTCTAACTCTCACGTCTACCCATTTTTACTTTTGTGTTAGCATAGTTCAATTTAAATTAACTTCCAATCCTTAAGTATGGAATCTTAAATTTGATAAATAACTTAACTTTATGACGTGATTGTTATGAACACATCCGGTGTCTTCTTTACAAGAATATGATTGGTTGCCCTTTTTTTTACATAGGGGTCACCACTTATGAAGGCCCGAGGACCACTCGAGGATAAGGGTTACTGAGTGTACAGTAATTAATGGGATAATATAGTAATCGTTAGTAGGGGAAATATGGTAAATTGGATTACTTAAGGGGACGGTTCATCAAGAATTTGTTTACGTTGGACTTGAAGACGACCAAATTGTAGTCAGTTGGAAAACAGGAAAACAGAACAGAGTACCGCAGGCGTGAAGTTCTAAAAAGAAGCTTTAGGCACAAATAAAGAGTGGGTAAAATTATAGTGCTTTCAGCTAAACTAGTGTTTTTCGTGAAAGTTTGGCAAGGGAGAAACCATAGATTAGAGCTCAGGCGAGCACTTTTATAGAAATAACGTCTCTTATGTGGGAAAGGGGTGCAGGGAAGAGACAGGGAATCCCCTACTAAGCTGCGAAGTTTATTTTGAACTCTGTCAAGGCAGGATAAGTTGCTTCTAGCAGCTCCTGCCCAGATGTGGCAAAAGTACTCCAATCTTTGACGTACTTGTCTCTTATATAGATAGAGAATTGCATCAGCAGTGAGATATCTTCTGAAGTGGTAGAAGGATCTCCCCATTTTTCCAGCGACCTTGGCAACAGACTTGATGTACGTGTTCCATTTCAGATCAGGAGTAAAGGTCAGGAGTAAAGGTCAGAAGCTTGTCAAATCATGGAGCCTTTCCAAGAGGAGAGTCATTCATTTCAATTGATGCCAGATGGAGATCAGAATGTTGATGATGTAAAGATAGAAGCTTGGTTTTAGATGCATGCACCTCTTCCTCCATTGTACCACATGCTCTAGATCAGAGGAGAGAAAATCAAAGAGATCTTGGTCGTTTACGTCCTTTTCTATGTTGCCTGAGCCATAAATATCGATTGGTGGAGTCGCTTAGGAGAGATGTCGAAAGGTACGTCAAAGCCTCATGTTAACGAATACAATCTCCAACCATGAACATTCGTTGAGTGCGGTAAGTTACTAGATTATTAGGGAAACCTTAGAAAAGACCCCTCAGCTACATCAAATGAATAAATCTCTTACACTGGACATATCATTTTTTTTTTACTTAACATCAGGCCGTATGCAATAAACAAAAAGACCAGCAACGGTTACAAAAAAAGTGTTTCATTGCTCCCAGTAGCATGAAGAAAGCGATTATCACAAAAACCATTCGTACCGCGATTTCGAGAATACTGTCATGTCCAAAACATCGTGCTATTAGACGCCGTAAGCGCAAAACATCCGATTATTATTTGTCGTATAACCATAATTAAATCAATTTCTATATAGCTAGGGTTCAGGCAATTATCTATATACCTATAAAGGTGAGTTTTTTTTTTATTCTCGCTCTGACATTGATATTAAAACCTACTTTTTCAACTTCAAAATTATTATAACGAACTTCGTAATATACTCAGTCATTACGAATTATTTAGGACGTCCAACAATATCAAAGCTGATGGAACAATAACATTCTACCTCCCTGAAGTAAATAAAGTCCAATGCATGACGGTTAATGAATTTGCATATTAATTTGAACAACGAGTGTTAATTACTTAGTCATTGTTCATGAGTACTTATTAGACGATTAGTTTCATTTTATTATTACGCTGTATTCTATTTATGCATAGTTTTATATTCTGCATAATTGCGTAGAATTTCAAATCAAAACGTTCCAGCACACGTATTTGTTTATTTTGCTAGTAAGTCATTATTTAAGCACGTCTGATGGAACGCAAGAGCGATTGTTGTCATTTTCTTTATTGATGCTTGGTGTATTTATAGTTCTATTTTTTATTATGGGTTTTATAAGGTGGATAGGGGCGAATTATCATTTTTTTTAATTTTAATTTTTTTTTATATTATATTTATTTAGTTATTGATTGTTAGTTGTTGAATACGGTTAGTATATGTGCCCCGATATTAAATGAGATTCGGTTAATAACGGGGCTGTAGTTTTTTAATTTGCATAGCTTCTAGTAGTTTTAGTCTTCATGTGCAATTGTTAAGGTATCGAATTTTAGTATTGTTAGTTAAGGTATTTCTAATGTCGGAAGATTGTAGGTTTTTATCATGGAAAGTTAGGTGTTTTGTGGCGCTGTTGTCTGCTAAATGGTAGGTTAATCGTCGGGAGAGTGTTGTCGTAGTGTTGCCTATGTATGTACACGTAGGCCACACCACGTTTGAGAAGAATATGATCGAAAAGCAACTTTTGGGCGCAATAATATACAACATGCCAGCCGAAATAAAAAAAAAAGACCGCTCGTCGAATTGAAGAGTTGGAAAGTAATCCAATAAAATTGGAAAAAGGAACAGTCGTGTTCAATCAGACGTGCCTAACACACACACACACACACAAACACACACATATATATATATATATATATATATATATATATATATATATATATATATATATATATATACACGTACTCTTATAAATTTGTTTTTTGTGTGTATATTTTTTGTATATATTTTGTTTTGTTTTTTTGTGTATTAATATTCATATTAAAACCGCTTTCTTCTACGTATTTAAAAAGAAATTCCAACATCATTATATATGCGCCGTGGAATTGCATTCACCTACAAATGATCTAGCTAATTTACATATTTCTTTAATCATTAATTTTAATTAATTACCTATTTCTTTTTTCCGTTTTCTTATGGGATGATCATCTTTAGTAAACAATTACGTGTAATAACAAGCGAAAATATTTTACCTATATCTCATCTTTGCAAAGTTTTTTTTAAAGATAATTTGTTTTCTTTTCCTTATAAGGGAAATGGTTTCCATAATGTTTTATTGTTAAAGTGTTTTTTATACAATACGTCTGGAGAAAGGCTGTTTTTGTGAAAATTTTCAAACAATATAATGTTTGAATTTGTCCGAATAATCTTGAAACAATTGTAACTAACGTTGAAATACACTATTTGTTGCTACCAATCCATTCTTTGATGTCTTGGTTTTTGTTAAAACTATATATATATATATATATATATATATATATATATATATATATATATATATATATATATATAACACTCTGTGTCTGAATTTGTTCGCTATGCACTACTAAATAGTTGGGCCGATTTTATTGAAATTTCACTCCAACGTACTTTATATGGTTGGCAGTGCTCTTAGATAGGCCTTGTAGCAGAATATGTTCGATAAGTATTGATAATCGATAATCGAAAAAATCCGTTGAAGAGCAGGTGCTTTTGACCAAAGTAAACATCTTATACCCTTAACACCATAAGTGCATGTGAAAAGTTTTATTACCCCACAAGCAGAAAACGCCGGCATATAAAATCAACAGTATGTTCTTTGGTATCACAGGGACGCTTTCAAAAAGTTTCGAGCACAATTGAACTATGATACTAGACTTTTGCATATTAAACTGTTATTCAAGCCATTATATAAAAATAATTTTATAACATCAACAGTAGGTTTTCTACAGTGCAATGTAGATTACAATGTATCGTGGACTAAGTCACTGCGGAGAGGCATGCAAATCTTCCTTATAGTACAACGTGGTGGTCCCCAACGAACAGGCAATTAATCGATTTGATTGGAAAATGGGTGATTTTACCGATCGAATAACAATAAAATGGGCGGGTGAAACGCTCGTTGATCCGCATTCAATCCAGGGCAACGCTGGGTCTTCCTGCTTGGCATTACATATTCTTTAAAAATTATTCTTAAGTCGAATCTTTTAATGTTAATACAACGTCAAAATCACGTGTCATTTGACTGGCGGGAAAAATTTAATTAGATTAAAAAATATTGCATCATCAAATGAATTAATTTCATATGTGATTGTATATTTAAATTTGCGATCTATAGATTTGCCTGAAGAGGGAATTCTTGCCGAATTTCGAAACCATTTTTGCGAATAGGGGATTGTCAATAATCCCGTTTAATTGAAAAGCAAATAATCTGGGGTTTTTTTTTTTTTGTTAATATAAATATTTAAAAGTGCGCCTATCAGTTTTGTCCCCAAGATCAAACAATATTAGTTTTTGTTTGAATAATTGAAGAACCGATAAAGTTAAACGTTTGATTCGTGATCCCCTTTCCTAAAGCTACTGTAAATTTCCACAAATTTGCACACTTTTGCGATTGCATTTCATTCCTTGCCTTTGCCTACAGTATTATCAACAATCATTCAATTAATTCGATCATATTTGATCCCAAGAAAACTATGGCTTGGCTTTTAAAGGGTATGAAAATGTCGCCACAATTAAGAAACCCCATACTATATTCCTTATTTTGGAATACATTTAACCCTATTTTACTCCAAACAAGGTGTAGTGCCATTTGGAACATATAGGACTACAATTTGGGATCGTGGAGAGTGGAGCAGCGAGATATTTGTTTACATTACATTTAAGCTTCTGCGAGTTAGTACAGTCAGTGAAGCTGGAAAGAGGGAGGAAATTCCAAAGTCCAAGAGAAGAAACTATTAGACAGAAGATTTTATAGCATCTGGGGACGCCAACAGCGAAGGGGTGGTATTTTGCTGCTTGTCGGATTAGTCGGCAGTACTACACGTCGAGCAGGCACTAGTGCTACGCGTTCATCGTATCACTCATATAAAAATCATATAAAAGTATATCACCATCATATAAAAGTACTTTTTAAACTGGAACAGGGATGAACCATTGCGGTGATGGGACAGAGGTTGGGGTTTCATTTTAAATATACACTGCAATAACTATAGGATTAAAATATCTTTAAGTCTCATTTTTATCTATCTGTGTTCCATGTATATATATATATATATATATATATATATATATATATATATATATATATATATATATATATATATATATAGAGAGAGAGAGAGAGAGAGAGAGAGAGAGAGAGAGAACGAACTTTGTGCGTGCGTGCGTGCGTGCTTGAGTTTTCTTTGGCTTCGGAAACAGTTGGGCCGATTTTTTTAAAATTTCACACAAAAGTACTTGATGTATCTCACAAATTTTAATAAGCATTGAAAATCGATGATCGAAAAATTCGATTAAAAAGGAAGCCCGATTTTGATCAAAGTAAACACTTTTATGGCGTCTAACATCATAAGTGCATTTGGAAAGTTTGATCACCGCACAAGCAGAAAGGCTCAGCCTATAAAATCAACTGTAGATTCTTATAAGAATTTGTTTGAAATGAATGTTTCTGTTTAGAGCACAACTGCTCAATGATACTTGCCTTTTCGCAATTAACTTTAATTTAAATTATTAGGTAAAAATAGTTTTAATTTAAATTATTAGGTAAAAATAGTTTTAATTTAAATTATTAGGTAAAAATAGTTTTAATTTAAATTATTAGGTAAAAATAGTTTTAATTTAAATTATTAAGTAAAAATAGTTTTAATTTAAATTATTAGGTAAAAATAGTTTTAATTTAAATTATTAGGTAAAAATAGTTTTAATTTAAATTATTAGGTAAAAATAGTTTTAATTTAAATTATTAGGTAAAAATAGTTTTAATTTAAATTATTAGGTAAAAATAGTTTTAATTTAAATTATTAGGTAAAAATAGTTTTAATTTAAATTATTAGGTAAAAATAGTTTTAATTTAAATTATTAGGTAAAAATAGTTTTATAAAATCAACAGTTGGTTCTTTGATAAGACGCGTTCGAAATAAGTGTTTAATTTTCGAGCAGATTTAAAGCACGATACTTGACTTTTGCATTTTGAACCTTAAGTGAAGACACTTACAGATAATTTGATAAAAGTCAACAGAAGATTCTCTACAGTGCAATGTAGACTACAAGGTGTGTGGAAAAAGTCACTGCAGGGAGGTATATGAAGCTTCTTCCAGTATACTTCGGAGGAGGGAGCCAAACTCAGGCAGGTAATATATCGATTTAATTAAAAAATGGCCGATTTCACCGTTTTCGATGACAATAAAACTATGGTAAGGTGGAAGGTTTGTTCGTCCTCATTCAATCCTGGGCAACGTCGGGTACCCTGTTTATCATCAATAATTCGCAACAAATAAAATACTCTGAGATTTTGCTATTTTTAATGAGTTTTATTACATTTGTTATTTTATTAATTTTAATTAATTTGATAGCGATATTTTTTGTTTTTGCTTTCATGACATCGTAGCATTATTTTAATTAAATTTATGACATTTTAATATTTTATTCCTTTTATGCCTTGCATTATTCAGAGTAGGCAATTTACTATTTTTATTTTAACTTTTATACTAGTAGGCTGCCCGACGTTGCAGGGTCGTAAAATAGGCGCAAATATATTTTAATTCATGCAGATGTCATATTTATTATAATAGAGACGATTTTGTATCGGTCATCATATTTTATCCAATATATAGATATCTGAAAAGTTTTTAAAAATCACTTGAGTGCCATCTGCTAGAATCGGAACACAACCATAGAGCTTTCCAACCTTTCGGTGCAGCGTGAACTAAGTCCATACGCATATAAAACTTAAAATATCGCTGTTAAAAATAGAGATGTATATTTGCGCATGCATAGAAATAACACGTTTAGTCGAATTACGCCTGGCAAGTTCCAACTTTTCCCCAATTTTGCAACTCTAGCTTTACGGGCTAAAAATAAAAATTGATTTGTATTTTGTTGTTAATTATTTTACATCGAAATTCTCAGTTTAGTAAAAGCCAAATTGTTTCAAGTACTTATGAAAGTTAATATATAAAGATTATTCTATTTTAAGGACTAAGCATTACGTAACATGCGACCGCAGTCGAGATTGAACTCGACTACACTAGGGTTGAAGAATAATTCAAACCATGTCCTTGTGGTGCTTTGCCGGGGCTATCAAGGATAGTTTTATCACGACGCCATCACTAGATAGGTTGCCCACTACGGCTTTACAGAGTCCCATCTCCCCTCAAGAGAAGGATAGACCGCGCCAGTTTCTCAACCTGGTATTTCACCTCGCGGTACATACAGCGCCTCGCCTTCGCAAATGATCATCCATCTGGTACTGGCCAGGCTCGACGTTGCTTAACTTCGGTGATCTGACGAGAACCGGTGTGTCAATATGATTATGACGTACAAGGGATATGATTTAGACTATTCAACGTTTTTTTTTTTTAACTCACGAACACGAGATAAGGGAACGGAGCTCGGAGTTACTTTAAGTAAGGGGTTACTCCTCTCCTCCACACTACAAAATTGGGTTTGTAGTGAAATACTTTTGAAGTTTTAACAAAAGAGCTACAATAATATCAGGGCGCCTCCATTTACGCTGAACATCCACAGAATGTCAACATCTATATGTTACATATGAATGTTCACTGTTGAATTTCCACAGGTCCCGCTAGTTAAATAACAATTAAATAAAGAAAATATTAATTTTTTTTTTTTAATGTACGTAGAAGTTCATTTTATTTAACAGTCTTAAATATTAAATCGGCCATATATTTTTCCATCATTGCTAATATACGATTGTAGACGTTCACAAAAGTTTTTAATAAGTCGATAAATGATTTCGGGTGGAATAGGAACAATTTCAGATCAAATAGATCGTTTTAAGTCTTCAAATATCTTTTCGCTTTAAATATCGTCAAATAAAAAAGATCGCAGAGGTTTAGATCAGGCGATCTTGTGGAGCAATCAATATCGCCACACAAATAAATCAAATTATTCGGGAACATTTCCTTTATAAAATGCATAAATACAAATATAAATGTACTTTGTATGCAATGGCGTTCTATATACATTTAAAAAATAAAATATTTTCTTTTATTTAATTTTTATTTAAAAATTTTTCCTATAAAGGTGCGAGATCATATTGGGATACCCTGAACACGGTGGAACGATAAAATTGTCGCCATAGAAAAGGCGACATGATTTCAATTCCGTTTAATGAAAACCGTTTTTTTCTTTCATTTTGTTGTTGACCATCTACTAGTTGGCTAGTTGTGTATGAATCCCAAGAGCGATAGGTCCCTTCTATCATGTCAGAAAATGACAATGTTCAACGAACGAGATCGGAGATGCGCCACTGTACAAGTCCTGCTCTTCACCGATCCAAGTAATTGCAACAGGACCATAGCCAGCACTTTCAAAATGCATAGCTCGATTGACCCGAACAACAGGGACGTGCCCAGGGTAATGAAAACAAAGCTTCCGGCCAAGGTTACGGTCTTTGGTGAGATTTCAGGTGAGGACCACATCATGCCAATCCACATCTTCGAAGTCGGCTTGAAAGTCAACACCAAAGTGTACCTGGATGTGCTGAAGAGTGTGGTGATCCCCTGGTGCAATCAGCTGGCCGCTGGCAGACCTTGCGTGTGACAGCAGGACTCGGCGCCTGCCCACAAGTCCAAATAGACCCAGGCTTAGCTGCAGAATGGGTGTTACGACTTTGTACCCTTCTCCTCCTGTCCCTCTCCTCCACCAACCACAACCTGTTGGACTGCTTCGTTTGTTCGCCCGTCGAGAACATCACCAACATGACCTCCCACAACATTAAATCCAACCTGATCGCTGCCATCCGCCGAGCTCCCGCTGGCGCTTGTAGAAAAGGCATGCTCCCAGTTCCGGACCCGTAACGAGGTGTTGATTTAGGCTGAAGGCGGCTACATTAAATAGATGTCAGCTCTACTATATAAGCGAGTTACCTGAATTGATTTTTTCGATAAAAGTTTTTAAATAAATCTGTTTTCTTTTGGGTGACAATTGTATTGTTCTACCCTGTAATAGCCAACGAATGGTGGTGGGGGAGGTATTCCGGTTGTACTCAGCTACGGTTGATCTATGAATAAGCAGCTATGTATTATAACAGTATAGTCAATCACAAATTCTTATGCATTTTTTAAGTGTTCTTTTCTTCCAGTTCGTTTGACTTGTGGTTTTTATCAAGTCATTGTTTCTGTAGCTTATGATACAGCTTTCTATTCTAGTAGCTACTTTACAAAAAAAAAAAAAAAAAAAAAATGCAAGCTTGTGAAACTTATTTTCTGCTGACTGTTTTCCTCCTACCTATAGCATTAGTCTTTTCAAGATTAAGCGTAGTGGGAATATCTTTGCGGTAATCATCGTTCGTTCTTGTTAGCGTTTTACATTAAGTGGATTCAGTCTTTATCAGTCATAAAACATTAAATGCTTTTCGAAATTTGGATAGAAGCTTTTCAAATTCGTTATTTCCATGGCAAGTGCTCGTCTAAGCTCCAATCTCTGGTTCCCCCTCGTCAATCTTTCACGAAAAACACCCGTCTAGCTGAAACCACTGTCAATAAGTTTCCCCACTCTTTATCTGTGCCTAAATCAAAACGTAGATTCCATGAACAAAGTTTCTTTCTTAGAAGTGCACGCCTGTGGAACTCCCTTCCGTTTGCCTGATTCCCGCCTGACTACAACTTGGATGTCTTCAAGTCCAACATAAACAAATTCCGTATAAACCGCCCCCTTAAGTAAAACACTTTATCACATCTCCATTACTACCGATTACTATGATACTATCCCATTGATTACTGTATACGCAATAACCCTTGTCCCCGAGTGGCTTCCGGGCCTTGATAAGTGGTAACTACCATGCATAATAGAAAAAAAGAACGTGTTTGGAGGACACCTGTTTCTATGAATAGACTTATATGTTAGCAAATACTGAATCATGCGAACTTGTATTGTTACTAGTGATGGGATGATTCCAATATTTTCCCAATTCCGATACAATTACCGATTCTGTACCAATTTTCTGATCTCAATTCTTTATAAATCTATAAATATTTAACAATAGTGTTGTTATTCATTCTCGATTGGCGTAAAAACACGCGTTAAATGTGCAGCTATTTTCTCAAGCGTAAGAATAGACTTGTGGGAGATGACCTATCGTTTTAAGTTTTACTGGTTGTTTAAAATAAAATAAAAAGATATTTAATATTTCACCATTGCTACCAGCAGAAAGTTTTGCTTTAAATAATATCAATTTATAAAGACACTTAAAAGAATCGTTTTTGGCATCGGAAAATAGGCAAAAAAATGTCCAATTCCGATACCCCTAAAATTTCCGATTTTTCCGATCGTCGACTTTCATATCAAGATGTCAGTGTTAAAGGGCGTAAAATACCGCATGCTTTCAGTAACACTACCACTAGCTTGTCTGATCTATTATCTGCTTCCTCTGTTCCCGCTCGTTTGATTCGTTGGTCTAGTGGTCTCTATTAATCGGCTGTTTTAATATTTCATTATATTACTCCTATTCGAGTAAATTCTTTGGTTGGTTTTTGTTTTACGGCATATCAACCCTTTTCAGGTTATTTAATGCCGAATCCAGTGATTTTGAAGAAAAGTTTTTGATAGAATATATTTGTTTTTGTTTTTTTTTCAAGTCGGTTTTTATTTAACCCATAGTCGGGACCTTAACAGGTACTACCACTCCGGGTCAGAGTGGACCTGGGAGCAATGGCAATTAAGGAGTTGCTCCACACTCCCCAAAGCCCGCAAGCTGGGGCTTCACCATCGGATACAGTTTAAGTTTAAGGTCATATTCAAGACCAGTAAATTCTTTCCAAGATCTTCAAACTCGTAGAGCTCTCATCTTTTAATGTCTTGGCCCTACCTATAACGCTGTTTTTGTTTTTCAAAACTAAAGCCAACAAGCAGCTTTTTTTTTGTTTTGTTTTTTGATAATCATCGTTCTTGTTATATTCATCTTTGGCTGTCCGTTGTACTTTCTCTCAAAAAGTACTGGGCCGATCTAGCTGAAATGTCATATAGATTTTTATGATAATGTGCAGCGAACTAAGTATAATGTTCTCCATTAGATACACAATAGAGATTAATAGGAATCAATTTTTTAGAAAACTACTGACACCTGAAAGTATCCTATACCTCTATAAGGCCACCATTCGCCCATGTATGGAGTATTGTTGTCACATTTGGGCTGGTGCATCTACCACTAGTCTCTCGCTCCTAGACAAGTTTCAAAAGCGAGTCGCCAATCTGATAGGCCCTGAACTGAAACGTTGCATCCCTCTGCCTGTTCTACAAGTATTTTAATGGTGAATTCTCTGACGAACTGCAGAAACTTGTGCCCCCACGACGTAGACACCCTCGACAAACCCGACAGGCAGCTAAATCCCACCCCCACACAGTAGAGATTCCTGGATGTAAAAGATCTTTCTACTCCAGTAGTTTCTTCCCCAGAACCGCTAGACTCTGGAATTCCATTCCAGGTCGCTGCTTCCCTAACTGTACTGACATGCAGAAGTTCAAGTGTAACGTGAACCGACATCTTGCTTCCAAAATCCCAACATAGTGCCCCAGCAGTTGCTGCCCCTGATAGTAGCCCCCTACACCAAAGTGGCAATGTGCTTTGTTTGAGGTGAAAATGTAATAAAAAAAAATAGGCATTAGTCATCAAAATAACACATTTACTCTAGAAATGTTCTCGAAATTACTACTTCTAGCTAAAACTTTGTATAGACATTGCTATACAGTACAGCAAACAAAGTGTTATAATATCCGTTCAGTGTAAAGTTAGTGATTAATAGGGATTATTTACCACAATACCGCATTTACTCTAAAAGTTTGACACGATGCACTAATTCTAGGACAACGGGCTATAATTTCGTAAATATCTACTATTATATAAAGGCTACTGATACGGCATAATCACGTTGACACACCGATTTCCGTTGGATCACCGAAATTAAGCAACGTTGAACCTGGTCAGTACTTAATGGGTGACCATTTGAGACTTCTAGGTGCTGTATGTGCTCTCCGCCTATCTCGGCATTGTTTCCAGTCGTCCTGGACTTCTTCTTGCCACTGGACCTAAACAGTGCCGATTCAGGAGAGATGTGGTTAGGGATTGCGCAACCCTTGCCTCACAATTACACACGCTACAGGAGATATCCTTTGCCTTTCGATACTGAACGGGGGCATTGATAAAGGCCACTGTGTGTGTGAGAGTTCTTTCCTCATAGGCTCAGCCGTTTCAGAACCTATCTTTTGCAGATTCGAAACAAAGGTCATTTATATTTCTGGTGGTGTTTTAGATGTGTTTTGTACAGAAATTCATTGAAAATCGAAAAAAATCCAATGTTAAAAATAGTTTTTCGTCTCTCATAGATTAAAAAAATTATTACCGGGGAACATTTTACGGTGTAACGTAAAATATTACCCTGTAAAAATTCTTTTTTATCTATAAAAGAAGAAAAAAGATCGTCAAACCCAAATATCAGCTGACATATAAATAACACAGACAGAATTTGATGAACGACATTATTATTATTATTATTATTATTATTATTATTATTATTATTTATTTATTTGCAATTTAGTCCACCTATATATATATATATATATGTACATATATATATATATATATATATATATATATATATATTATTTTCACATATCTGTTTTGGAAAGGTCACTAAACTCTATGGCGGTATTAATTCCTTGATATGAGAAGGTGCTCCGGAATGACGAAAAATACGACACCAAATGAAATTACATCTGGTAATTACTCCTGGGGCGAAAACAACTAATAGTCTACTTTGTGATTAATTCAAACGTGGGACGCTATTATTATTTTCTGCTTTTGATCGAGTTTTTCATCTTCTAATCAGGCCCTTCACGATATTTCCCTAAGGTCCACAAAAAGAAACATTGCTGCATATGAATCTATACAAATAGAATAACTGTCTGCGATAGGGTCAGAAAACTAAGTGGATGAATTTGAAACACTCTTGCCATGCAAGATGGACTATAATCCAGGTAGGGTTATAACCCTTTTGTTGTACTTGCGTGGTCACTGCTTATCAAGACCCGAATACCACTCAAGGATAATAGATAATGACTGAGGGATAGGCGATGAGACGAAAGCTTGATAATTAATAATTGTGGAACTTGGAAAGGCTTTAATTATTTAAGAGAACGACTCACTAAAAACTTATTTACATTAGACTTTAAAACGACGATTATATTCAGCTGGGAAGTAGTTCCATGGTATTGTGTTCCACAGACGGACAGTTCAAGGAAAATAACTTTGCTCATAATTTTTTTGTTTATTTTTATGTACAGATATGAAGGAAAATCGTTGATCGTGTTTTAGCCAGACAAGAAGTTGTTGCGAAAGTTTTAACGGGGGCGGTATTGATTGGGGCTCAGTCGAGCACTTACAATATAAAAAATCGCTTGAGTAGAGACAGCTTTACAACGTCCCTACTGTGAGAAAGAGGGAGTAGGAGGGTGAAAAGGTCCTCACTCACTAAATTTCGAAAACGGGTTTTGTATCCTTTCAAGGCAGGAAAGGGTACTTTTAGCAGCTCCCCGCCAGATGTAACAACAGTACCCCTGTTGCATAAGAAGGGATGTCTCCTTCTCATGCAAGTAAGAAGGCAGACTAAATAAGTGAAAATGATATTAGGAAATGGCTAGGATCGAACCCTGTAGGCAAGCGTTAAAAGATAATAGTTAAATTAAAATCCTAGGAATGCAGTCGATTGTTAATTCTTTTAGAAATAATTAAATATTATTCATGTCAGTTAAGAGAATGGACAATGAGAGTCTATAGATAATGATTAAAAATAGATTAAGTATTGAACAATTAATATTGGGAATTCTTTGTTTGCTAAAATATGTTTCGACAGACATATGTAAAAATACACATGAAAATTTAGTCACGTTGGTTAACAGCACAGATCCCATCTTAAGACATGTCTCTTTTACAAGTTCTTGTCTCTTTTAAAGGTGGCAGAGTTCACAATAGACTTCATAGCCTAGTAAAGGGTGTCTTTTTCTCATCCCTGTAACCTCTTTCTCACAGAAGAGATGTTGCGAGCCTGACTCTGCTTTATCGTTATTTCATGGCAAGTGCTCGTTTTAGCTCCAATCTATGCCTCCCAGCCTGACTTTCACGAAAAACATTCGTCTAGCTGACACAACTCTCAATAATTTCTCCTACTCTTTATCTGCGCCTAAACCTTAACGTAGATTCCATGAACAAAACTTTCATAGAACTGCACGCCTGTGGAACTGTTCCGGTTTCCTGCTTTCCAACTGACTACATTATGGTAGTCTTCAAGTCCAAAGTGTATAAGTTCTTGATGAGCCATCTCCTTACGTAATCAAATTTACCGAATTTCCACTGCTAACGATTACTACGACATTTTTTCATTGATTAATGTACGCTGATTAACCCTTACTCTCGAGTGGCTTCCGGGCTTTAATAAGTGGTGTCTCCTTTGTAAAAAATAAATAAATAAATAAACAAAAACGATTGCGTCGGAAATGAGATATGTGCTGAAGCAATAGAAGGATCTAACATTCTTTTCAGTGATTTTAGCAACAGATCTCGGTATTACATTTCAGGTCAGGAGTTATGATCAATTCCAGAATTTAATTCTGATGACGTGAGCAATTAATGCCAATTAGGGGCCAATTGAGGTTTTCAGCGTTATAAAAAAGAAACTTATACAGGATCATTTAGAAATCTGAGAGGTCTGTTTGCATTTAGGTTTGCTTGATTCTGCCTTCCGAATCGCATTTTTGTTTAATGGGGGTCACCGATTATCAATGCTCAAAGGCCACTCGAGGATAAGGGTTAATAGGTATACATTAGTCATTGTGATTTTAGCGTAGTAAACATTAGTGGGAATTTTGTAACTTGGATTACTTAGGGGGATGGTTCAATAAGAACTTGTTTACGTTGGACTTGAAGACAATCAGATTGTAGTCAGCTGGAAAGCAGGCAAACGGAATAGAGTTCCACGGGCGTGCAGTTATAAGAAAGAAGCCCTGTTCATGGATCTACATTTAGGTTTAGGCACAGATAAAGAGTGTGGGAAATTGTTGATAGTGGTTTTGGCGAGACGAGTGTTTTTCGTGAAAGTCTGGCGAGGGGCGACCAGAGATCGATGTTCAGATGAGCACCTGTCATGAAAATAACGATAAAGCAGGGACAGGCTCGCTACATCTCTTCTGTGGGAAAGGGGTTGCAGAGAAGAGAAAAAGGTATTCCCTACTAAGCTATGAAGTCTATTTTGAACTCTGTCAAGACAGGATAAGCTGCTTCTAGCAGCTCCTGCCCAGATGTGGCAACAGTACTCCATCGTTAACCGAATCTGGCTTTTATATAGGTAGAGAATTGGATCAGGAGTGAGATATCTACTGCAGGTGTAGAAGGATCCGACCATATGTCTACCGACTTTGGCAATTGATTTGATATACGTGTTCCATTTCAGATCGGGAGTAAAGATCAAGCCCAGAAGCTTGTCCAAACATGAAGCCTAAACTACAACTTGTAATACACGTTGACAGTGATCATTTAAAGAAAGGCCTCCTCTTTCTTTCTGTTGTTGTAAACGGCCTTCTATATCGCACAGCAATTCTTTTTATTAATATACAGTGTAGTGAGGAAGTTTTACATCTATATATTAATAACGTAGTACCTTTAGTACGTGTGTCACGGTTTCCAGATTATTAATTATTCCATCGGGAGATACTATTTATTAAAAATGAAGATAGGGCTATGACAAGAGAATATTCTTTTCATTATTTTTACTTTCGAGTATACATCCGTTAATATCTTATGTTTTTAGATAGAGTGATGTGGCTTCCAATTGTTTAACTGTGTAAGATATATACTCGAGAATCAAAACAATGAAAATAATATTCTCTTTTCATATTCCGAGTGATAACATACTAATAACCTTAACTTGCTATATAGAGTTACTAATTTAATGTTCGTAGCATGTTATCTGATAACATTTGTTTTAATAAATAGGATCTCCCGATCATCGAAGACGCAATGTAAAAAAAAAAATTAAAATTAAAAAATGATGTCGATTTCGGGCCGTACGTAAAACTAAAATATACCTTAATCTTCTGGCTAGGATCTAAGTGTAGTATCTGTTCTGTCTAAAGATGAGCTAATGGCATCTTGGAGTTTCTGTTCGTGTCGGGCTTGTCCATACAATGGAAATATGTTAAAGACTCCTATAAGAATATTGGATATAAACCGTAATAACCAGATATACTGGTCCTAGATATGACCTTAAACTATATCCGATGGTGAAGCCCCAGCTTGCGGGCATTGGGGAGTGTGGAACCACCCTTTAATTGCCATTGCTCCCAGGCACACTCTAACCCGGAGTGGTAGTACCTGTTAGGGTCCCAACTATGGGTTAAATAGAAACCGACTTGGAAAAAACACATTTTCTATTAAAATGTTCAAAATTACTGGATTCGGCATTAAATAACCTGAAAAGGGTTGATATGCCGTAAAAAAAAAAAACAACCAACTAACCAGATATACTCTTAAACTACATTAACCAGATTACTTAGATAAAGTATTACAGTTTTAACAAAGGGGCTACCATACTATCGTGAGGGTCTCTATTCACGCTGAGCGTCACAGAATGGCTAACCGTAATGTATTACATATGGAAGATCTGCTGTGGAATTTCCACAGGCGCCACTAGTATGTAATGAAAATTTTAAACAAAATCGAATATTTTCTTACGAATTATGAATAATTATCAGACATTTTGGTACAAATAATTCATCGATTATTAAGGTTCAAAAGATACGCGAGGATAAGGGCTAATACATTTGTCAGGTGGACGGTAAAAATACCTGATGATTACAGACATGGGTAAAACTGGGCAGAGTTTTTTTTTTCATAGGACAGCGTAAAAAATTTGTAAACATTAGACTTGAAAACGATCATGTAGTCAGCTGGGAAGCAGCTTTGTGCATTGAACAGGCGGATAGTTCTTGGAAAAAAATCAAAATTTATGGAGGTTTCATTTAACTTCTGTTACACAGATGAAAAAAAGTATTTAAAGCGGTTGTAGCTAGACGAGTTTATTGTTAATGTCTTGCAGTGGGAACCAAAGATTGGAGCTCAGTCGAACACCTACTGTGAAAAATATAACCGATATATTAGAAGAAAGTCACTAGCAACGTATTTTCTGTAAGAAAGAGACTTTAGGGAAGGGAAGAGAACACCCCACTGGATTTCGATGCCTATTTTAATTTCATAGTATGTAGCTTTAATGAATTTTAACCATTTGGCATGCCAGATGCAGTTTATTTTATAAAATCTTGCCACATTTGTAATCTAATGGCATAATTTTTTTTGACAGACCTAAAATAATAAAACACTATTTTTATATAAAACACATTGAAATAAAACTAGAAAAAGTTTCATTTTCATTTTTTTATCATTTTTTTTAGATTAAACGTACGACATTCCACGTCACAAAATATAGCCGCCATATTGTTGTTTAAATTTTGTCTTTTTAAGGTTTAACAGATGACCTTTTTAAGCCCAAATTTAGCCCTTTTGAAATCAGTTTCATAGAACCAGGATTGTTGATTCGAATGTCGTATATTTAATCTCATAAAAAAATTATTAAAAATACTAAAATTGAAACCTTTTTCTGGTTTTATATCAGTTTGTCGGTCTAATGTAAAGTGTTTTATATATAAATAGTTTTTTTTTATGATTTTATGTCTGCCAAATAATTTACGCCACTAAACTACAAACTTGCCTTAATCTGTTTTATATATAAATAGTTTTTTTTATGATTTTATGTCTGCCAAATAATTTACGCCACTAAACTACAAACTTGCCTTAATCTGTTTCTAGGACGTTTTTTTTTTTTTTTTTTTTTTGTAACTTTGTAGGTTTGTTCGAGTTTCCATTAGTTTGGTTCTGCCAACTGGGTTGCAATTTTAACAACAACATTCGATACTCACTGATAGCGGCCATTTTGAAAAAGGTTTCATTTAACTTTCTAATGCTCTAAACTGTCTTTTAAATCGTAAAAAACACCGCTTAAAGATTTATTAATACTAGCAGGACCTGTGGAAATCCCACGGAATGAGAAATATTTTTCAATCAACAAATGTTTTTCTTTTTTTTTTTTTTTTTTTTTTACTCACGTTTAACCAAACAAGTCATATCGCCACTTGGTCATAAGGGATTACTATTTAGAACCATACCTAGGAAAGTTTAACAATGTCCTGCATATCAGTATACTTAGGGAAGCTGGTAGCAGGTAGGGAATTCAAAAGTCTAGCTATTCGAGAGAAGAAACTATTAGAGAAGGAATCTTTCTCGAATTTAGCCGCAAAGTGAAAGAGTCTGATGTTGCTAAACGGGTTTGTTGGGGATATGCACGCCGAGGGGGCACAAGTGCAATTAGTTCATCAGAACACATTCCATTGAAATACTTGTAAAACAGACACATGGATGTAACATTACGGCGATGGGCTAGGTGTTGGAGCTTAGTTGACCAAGCGGTTTTGATGAACCTGATATTTTTCTGGATAGCACAAAAAATCAGGGCTTTTATTTTTTGACAGAAAAACTAATAACATGCAGCAAATATGAGTTCATTAACACAAACGAAACAAATTAATAAGCATAATAAATACTTAGAAAGTAATATTGTGCTACATAGTTCAATGCAAACAATAAAATCATATTGTAGGAGACAATTTAATTAACTCTTTCAGTCTACTAGCCTAGCAAGACAATGTTTTTTCCACCCTATTTCTTTTGAGTGATTTTTAGGCAAAGTTTCTTTCTTCAGTGAAGAAGAACAGCTCTACATGGAAATTACTACGAGTTCCCTTTGCACATCATTACAACAATAATCATATTATATTCGAAAACGAGGCTAAATACAAAGGGAGGCCACTCTTATATAATTTGGCTATTTTTAAGTAATTTTTATTCGAAAATTGTATTTAGCCGCTTGAAAACCAAATTTAGAAAATGTGGCGTTTTTTACAGAAGTTAAAAAAAGAAGCCAAATTTGACTTGACAATTTTCGAATGCCAACGGCTTCAAAAAAGAGAAAATTCGAAAATTTTGACTTTAAAAAGCTAAGCAATCCTAGGTAAGAATGTGAGTGGTCTCCCTTCATCATGATAATATATAATCAAAGAGGGTTGATGGGTGATTAGGTTAACACTCTTAGCAATAATAAAAATATGTAAAAAGATAATTTTACCTGGAAAACTTCCATTTTTGTTTCATTTGCTCCAGTACAAAACACCGACGAAAAGGATTGATATGGTATCCAAATTAATAGGGTCGACTGGGTCCTGCAAAGTGAGAAAAATTATCAGAGATATAGGCATAGCCACTAACACACACACACACACATGTAGACACACACACACACACATATATATATATATAATTTAATTTAATTATTATAGCAAAAAATAATTATGTATATATATATTATATATATATATATATATATATATATATATATATATAAAATATTGGAAAATTATATATAAGGAAAATAAAGAATATATATTCAGAAAAGGTACCCGAAGCATACACGTTAAGATGGTATTTATTTGCTCCCCCACTGAGCAACTTAGGCACAAGGCCGTTTTTAATGTGAGGTAAAAACCAGCTCCCCTAAAAGTAGGCAAAAAGGGGGCACTCTGGTTACCAAAAATAATAATTGTCCCAGTATAGAGGGTTTCCCCTCCATTGACTGGTACAAATTATCTTACGTGCAGCATCTGCCGGAACAGATACTACACTTTGATCTTGACCCGAAGGCCAATGAAGCATACACGTTAAGATAAGTTCAAAACATTCACACAAAAAAATAAATAAATAAATAAAATTAAAATAATAGTGTGTCGCTGTATAGAAAAGAAACAACAGGAAGCAGAAGTCATTCGAACGTTTGTCTGAGTGAAGCCTGGGGATTGGATAATAAAACATTAACCCCTGATAGGAGAAAGAATGAATCTGATTGGTTTACTAGCTAAACTAAACACCAAGTGTATATATGTGCACGTGATATTTCCATAACTTATAGCCATGGAAGCTTTTCAACCTTTCTCTAATTATCAAAAAAAAAAAAAAAATTATTATCCCATATCCTCCGTTGGAAAACTATTTGTTAGTAAGCCAATTACTCTTGCATTCACACAAGTTTTAATATTATTTTAAGGAACCGTTGGTTGTTTTCCGTATAAAATGTTTTGGGGGATTTAAAACATAAAATGATTAATCATGGCTCCAAGGCAGTGTTGACTAAACACCGATGTCTTTAAAAACGAACGAACAAAACATCCCGATTATATATAAGTTGAGCTTATTTCTCGCTTGGACATTGTTAATAGTAACTTTTTTTCATTTTTTTTCATTAATTAATTATCCACCTTTTACTAGATGATTGGTTTTATTTCGATATTCGCTGAGTTGTTTATGCATAGTTTCAACATTATGACAAATTCTGCAGAATTTACTATTAAAAAGTTCTAGCCGACGGACATGTTTATATATCTTTCTTCGTTTCTTTCTCTCTCACAAATATTTATTATATTAGAGATTTTGTATGCGTGTACGAAATGTCTCTACCAAACACCTTTCTGAATATTTGGTCTACAGTATCCAAATTTGATATACAGGGTATTTTGACCTCGAGAACACTTTTGGTGTGGGTTTTAGCATTAAAAATATACTTGTTATATATATCCTTCAAGATAAAACGAGTATACCAACCGACGTAACATATCTACCTTTCTATATCCGGTATACAGCTATATATTTTTTTTTTATTACATTTTCACCCCAAACAAGGCAAATTGCCACTTTGGTGTAGGGGGCTACTATCAGGGGCAACAACTACTGGGGTACTATGTAAGGATTTGGGCAGCAAGGTGTCGGTTCACGTTACACTTGAACTTCTGCACGTCAGTACTGTTGGGGAAGCAGGGACCTGGAATGGAATTCCAGAGTCTAGCGGTTCTGGGGAAGAAACTATTGGAGTAAAAAGATCTTTTACATCTAGGGATCTCTACAGTGTGGGGGTGGGATTTAGCAGCCTGTCGGGTTTGTCGAGGGTGCTCACGTCGTGGGGGCACAAGTGATTGCAGTTCGTCAGAGCATTCACCACTAAAATACTTGTAGAAAAGGCAGAGGGATGCAACATTTCGTCGATGGGACAGAGGCTGAAGCTTAGATGCCAGTTCAGGGCCTATCAGGTTTGCGACTCTCTTTTGAACCTTGTCAAGGAGCGAGAGACTAATAGCAGATGCACCAGCCCAGATGTGGCAGCAATACTCCATACATGGGCGAATGGTTGCCTTATAGAGGTACAGGATACTTTCGGGTGTTAGTATTTAATAACTGACTTTTATTATATATTAGATTACAAACAGGTGGTTTATAAGGATATAGTTAGAGGAAGAAAGAGAAAATATACTTAGAGCAATTAAGCTACACAGAAATGTGCAAGGTATTTCTTGGGTAGCGTAGAGAAACTCGTAACCTCTATGCATTTTTCTTTTCAAACGAATTTTATATTAATTATTAGTCGTGAATTAAACCCTATTTTATAAGATCCTGAATGATAAACATACCCATGTCAATTAAAAATATGAGTATATTACCTGAAATACTAACAAACACTGTTCGTCTGTATAATTTTGTTGTTGTTTTATGTTTGAAGAAAAAAATGTCAATTTTCGAAACTCCATTGAATAAAGAAATTAATTATTTCCATCTTGATATTGTTAGTGCAGGAAATTGTTGCACATTATGACTCATGCCATATATATAGACTAGCAGGGAGACCCGACATTGCCCGGATTGAATGAGGATTAACGAATGTTTCACCCTCGAATATTTTATTGTCATTGAAATTAGTGAAATCGACCATTTTTCAATCAAATTGACTAATTGCCTGCTCCAGTTGCGAGCCCACCGTGACGCACCCCCCCAAAAAAAACTTCATACCTTCCCGCAGCGACTTAATTCACAATACATTGTAGTCTACATTGCACTGTAGAGAACCTACTATTGATGTTGCAAAATTTTTTTTGAATTGTCTTGAATTAAAATGTTAAATTCAAAAATCAAGTATCACTGTTCAGTTGTGCTCCAAGCAGTCCAAAGACACGCATTCGATACGTTATTGCAATTTAAAGAGTAGAATCGTGAAAACTGGAATTCTAGATAACGCTATATGTGTGCCAGCAGCGGGAGAAGGAGAGTGAATATATAATTTAATTACAAATGCCAAAATTACTATTTGTAATAAACCACATATTTGTAGAATAAAATATTTTTCTGGGATTAATCGTAATTAAAATTTCATCGCCTCTAAACTCTGTACACCCCTCTCTCTCTCTCTCTCTCTCTATATATATATATATATATATATATATATATATATATATATATATATGTATATATATATGTATATGTGTATATATATGTATATATGTATATATGTATATATATGTATATATATATATATGTATATGTGTATATATATGTATATATATGTATATATGTATATATATATGTATATATATGTATATATATACGTATATATATACATATATATGTATATATATATGTATATATATGTATATATGTATATATATATGTATATATATGTATATATGTATATATATACGTATATATATATGTATATATATGTATATATGTATATATATACGTATATATATATGTATACGTATATATATGTATATATATATATATATATATATATATATTACTGTGGAAACTTTTTTTCCAATTATATTTCACCTTTTTTATACCAATCCTTTAATTCATGAAGCTAAATGTAATTACATAACACGCAAATGAATGAGAAAAATTACAAAATTGCAATTAAATGAATGATTCTGCGCTGCGAAACAGATACTGTAAAGAATTTTGTATGTACTTTAAAGAATAAATTGAAAGATTTTCAACATCTTGATATTTGGAATATATATATATACTAGCAGTTCAACCCGGCTTTGCTCGGGCCCTATGTACTGCTAATAACTTTATGTGCATGTATATATATATATATATATATATAAGTTTGACTCATGTCCAGCCAACCTACATCTAAAATTTCATGTGTTAAGACCCCAAAATTGGCGGAGGAGTTTGGTAGAGTCTACAGAGGTCAACTCCTTCAACTGTGACACCTTGGCAGCCAAATTTTTGCCCAAAAACTGACTTAAAAGCATGCTGCATGTCTGAATACCCTTTATATAAAATTTCAAATGTTTAGACCCAAAATTGGCTGAATAGTTTGCTAGAGACCACAAATGTCAAATTTTCGGCCAAAAATCGATTAAAATGCTTGGCCTATGTCTGAATACACTTCATGTAAAATTTCAAATGTTTAAACCAAAAATTGGCTGAGTAAATTGGTAGAGACCGCAGAGGTCATTTTTTTTTAAGTTTAGCCCCAATTTTGACCTCTTAACATTTATTGTTTTGGGCTCAAATCAAATTAAAATGTTTGATTCATGCGCAAGTAACTTACATCTAAAATTTCAAGTATTTAGACTCAGAATTGGCGGAGAAGTTTGGTAGAGCTTTCAAAGGCCAAATCCTTGAATTTTAACCCCTTGACAACCAAATTTCTGGCAGAAACCCGATTAAAATGATTATCCCAAATATCACTACCCCTTATGTCAAATCTTGACTCTGTAAACTGAAAATTGACAAAGTAGTTTTGTAGGGAAATGGACACACACAGACACACAGACACAGACAATTTCATTTCATATATATATATATATATATATATATATAATGTGTGTATGTGTGTGTGTATGTAATAGATAGTGTCTAAATGAGCAAAGCCTCAATAAAATATATTTAAAGGTGCTGTGCTCAGAGTATTGCAGTTATGATAAGCTCAATAGGTGTAATTGCATAGAGCTATATAAATAGAAAGGGAAAAAGATTAATAATTGTGAAATTATAAATCAAGTGTTCAGAAACATAATAAAATCAAATTTCTATGTACGATCGTTTCGGATACGATATACTTGCATTCATTCGACATTTACAAATAAAACCATTAAGGAATAAGTAAAGTATTTCTGGATATCGTCTCCTCATCAGCATAAATGAAGGGGAAGGGGGAGAACACACCAAATGTTAACCAGATTATTGAAGTAAATATAGTTTGTGAACCTCGAATAAAAGATTAAAAAAAATAAATTTTAGTGCAATTTATTACTTTTATTTATATGATTAATATTCGATATGTGTCTACGTGATACAATTAAACTTTTGTGAAATGATTTTTCATGGGTTGAATAGTAAAAGAAGGAAAATAGTAGAAAAATAATAATTTTACATTTTTTTATTTAAAACTTGGATAGGATTTTTATGAGGGAGAAATTAACTATAAGTATGAAAAGCTGTTTTTTTGTTTTGTTTTGTTTCTTTTTTTAGAATTTTTTGATATAAGATTTAAACCAAAATAAGAAAAATGTTTATAAAATAGGTTATAAAATAAGTACCTTTCAAAAAAAATTTTTTAATTATTTGTCTTAATGTTCTTAGAGTAATGGAGGTCAAACAACAGGGTATCACTATGTCATATTTTGCGGGTTTTTTTTTTTTTTTTGCTAGATTTCTGAATCTTTCTTAGTGTTTTTGACTGATTCTGATAATTTCATCTGGTTTCGTATGGTCGTTTGTTTAGTTTCCGTATTTTTTGTGAGCTGATATGGCTATGTTATATGTTATTACAATTTCTTTTTGTTTATAATTATTGTTTATGATTTTGTTTTCACTAAATTTATTTCATTGTCCTTTAGTGTTTTAGTAATTTATTTGCATTTTAAATCCTGGATTTTGTGGGGTTTTTTAATCGAATATTGATTTGTTGGATTTTTTGGTTGGTTGTTTTTGTTTTACGGCATATCAACCCTTTTCAGGTTATTTAATGCCGAATCCAGTGATTTTGAAGAACAATTTTTTCATAGAGTATTTGTTTTTTGTTTTTTTTGTTTGTTAAGTCGGTTTCTATTTAACCCATAGTTGGGACCCTAACAGATACTACCAATCCGGATCAGAGTGAACTTGGGAGCAATGCCAATTACAGGGTGGCTCCACGCAAGCTGGGTCCTCACCATTGGATATAGTTAAAGGTCATATCCAGGACCTGATTTGTTGGAAGATAATTTTCAGATTCTTAAAGACATATTAGAAACTATTGGTTTTCATATAGATTTTGCGTGGTTTAATTCGTTATTCGTTAGTACAGATTGATTGGGTTTATGATAAGGCTCAAAAGTTGAGTTGTTTAAGTTTAATGTTATGTCCAAGTTTATTTGGGTCGATTTGTATGGCAAGCACTAGTTTTTTAAGAGTCTGTGTAGTAACTTTATTGCTCTTTCGTATTTTCTAACCGTGGAGTTAATTATGAAGAGCGTATTGTCCTTGTAGAGCCCCCCTAATAAGAATTAGCAGTGGAGTCTTTTATGAATCTCATTTACGAGGGAAAAGCCCACTAGATCAGTAAACTGTGTTGAGTCGGTCGATCCCATAAATATATTGACGTTGTCGAGAGTATTATTTCTTGTCCAATATTTATTGTCAAAACTCATTATATACTTTCTTGCTAACATTATAAGTTCAGTTTCGTCCTTAGTTATGTCTGCTATTTTTGGGGGCCATTAAAAAATATTTATTTTAAAAAATTGGAGATATGGATTGGTAATATGATTCTATATCAGATGAAATAAATTTACCATTTACCATGACTTGGCTAGAAGATAGTCATAGTTGATATTTGATATAGATTTTATTTTAGGGATAACTCTATCGAAAAGGTTCGTACATTCTAAGCATATATCGGATCTCTAGGGACAATTGAATCTAAGTAAAGGATTGTTGTCAAAATGAAAACTAGTTACATTACTTTTTTAAAAAGTTATCTAAAATTTACAGAGTTTTATTATGAATTAGAATTTAGAAGTCTTCTTTGCTCTAATGACCAACGATTAAAGTTAATTCATATTTAAAATATTTATATTTCTTATTTGGGGTTCTGGTGATTTATGTCCCTTTAAATGTACTTTGCTACCCAAGAAATATTTATAAATTGATGCCTAATACATGTTGAGTTCTAAAATACATGACAATCAGGTAATCATTTCAACCAAGCATTATATATATATATATATATATATATATATATATATATATATATATATATATATATATATATGTAGAGGGAATTAGACTGGGAGTCTAAAGAGCAGAGTTTATTTTAATGTATTAGTAAATGTATTAATACTATTAAAAGAAAACGGTGCCCATTGTATATATATATATATATATATATATATATATATATATATATATATATATATATATATATATATATGTATATATATAATTTACTCGCATAAAATTAATATCCAAAAGTATAAATTTATGCGTAAACTTTAGGTATTTACTTCAAAAGTGCTCAATACGTAGGTAGAGCTAGTTAGTAATTTATAAAATATATATGGCGATTAAGCTACACTGAATATTCCTCGTTTTATCCACTCTAGGATTATTCAGGCTTAAGATAAGATAAGCCTGAAGAATTCTAGAGTGGATGAAACGCGGAATATTCAGTGTAGCTTACTCGCCATATATATTTTTATAAATTACTATATATATATATATATATATATATATATATATATATATATATATATATATATATATATCAGGTGGATTCTCTCTCGAAGACGATGACTGAGGGTTCAGTATGCAATCTTCAGCAGCTCCTAAGCTCTGTGACACCATATGCATAATTGCAATCCTGTAAACGTTCGGCACACTCCTCCGCAGATGGTGAACTTTCATATGCTCGTCGGTCAAAGATGCCTTATTGAGTGAACAGATAACCCTGCTTTGCTGCGTGCTTTGAAACCACAGTGGCATACATATTCATTTTTAAGTGGATATTTCTTGTGTTTTGCCTTCATATTTGTGAATGACAAAGGCGGTTATTTACAAATTCTTTGGTCCCCAGGAAACACATCTTCCTCCATTCTCTGCGATCCCCTGCTGCACTCTCACAAGAACTCAGAGAAATTCTACAACACTTCAGGTTGTCTTTTAGTTTATCTTTTAACGAAGCAGGGACCGCCCTTTTGGGCGGCAAGAATTTGTCAATTGCCCATCAAAAAAGTTGCTTAAGAACTATTGAGTCATCCATTCTCCCAAGATGACCCGACCACCGCATTTTTATCCTGAATAAAATTATTCAGTACCAGTGATTTCACATCTCTCCAGTAAGTCCCTGGAACACGATCTTGCCATTTAACATTGCAAATAGAACGCAGACATCTTATATGGAAGGAATCAAGATGATTTATATGCTTGTGGTATAAGGTCCACTTTTCGGCACCATACAGAAGAGTAGGCAGATAATGTTTTCGAAGCTTCACCATCAACATATATCACTGCTTGTGAAGAGGGCGCAGTGTTTCGTTTTGGCGGGTGAATAATTTCAGTCTTTTCTATGCTAATTGTAAATCCGAAGGCCTTACATGCACCAGAAAGCTATTGAGGATTCCTGCATGTCATCAAGACTATGGATGCCAAGAACACAGTCATCGGCATAAAGGAAATCAAGAACAGCCTGCACAGAAGTCCTGGTTTTGGCGTTGAACCGTTGCTGGTTAAATAATCCTCCACTTGATCGATACTCAACACCTAAACCTTCCGAGGTGTTCCTGAAAGTTGTCTAAAGCATCACAGAAAGGAAAAGAGCAAATAGGATCGGAGCAAGGACACATCCTTGCTTAGTTCAATTTGACACTTCAAATGGTTCACTTTGTTCCAGCCAGATCGTAATGTCGCCACTATTCCCCAGTGAAAGGATACAATCACATTCAACATCTTGTCTGGATTACCAAGCCTCCTCAAAACAGTTCACAGGGCATCCCTAGAGACGGTATAAAATGCCTTTGTGAGGTCAATAAATGCTCCCTCGCTTTCTCCTGAAGGCAGAAGATCATGTCCACAGTGCCTTTTCCTTCCCTAAAACCACACTGTGTTTCTGAGCACAGTTAGACAGATTTAACCATTGAGCCTGTTTAAGATTACACGAACTAGAATCTTACCAGCAACAGATAAAAGAAAAATTCCTCTATGGTTATCACACTCGCACTTATTTTCTTTGTGCTTAAAAAGGTGAATAATTGACGCGTCTTGGAACTTGCTCGCTTGGTTAGCATTGCTGGATGGCATCGTCCTTTCGAGTTAAAACTCCTACTTGTGAGACATTGACTTGGGGTTATTAGTTGGTTGGATGACCGCGTCCCTTGTCGAGATGAAGTAGGTTCATTTCACAGTCGGATTTCGGCGCGGTTTGCTTGATCTGTGTTGGTTAATAGAAATTCTTGTGTGTAGGGCGTTTGCTCAGTTGGTAGATAGCTTGCCTCGCAGGCAAGAGGCTCGGGTTTCGAATCCTGAGTTCGGATGTGTCTTACTGGTGAGCCCAAATGAGGGCGAAACTTTAGTCTTGGACTTCCGGTTTGTTGACTGTCATTGCTCTTGTGGGCTGCGACGTTGTTTGGCTGTGGAATTTATTATATATATATATATGAACCTATTATGTTAGTGTAACCATGCATTATAACGATTTTAAATTTAACTTAATTTATATATACACACACACATATACATATATGCATATATATATATATATATATATATATATATATATATATATATATAAACATGTTGACTCAGCTTTAGCATGAAAAAACGTTGATGTTAAAATGTTTTTTCTACAATACAATTCTGTCGTGCCGTTCTCATATTTTTTGTCTTAGTAACTCATTATTGTATTAAAGTCGTTAAAAGAAAAATAGACAACTAATTCATATGACAGACGAACCTGCCAGAGGGACATGAGAAATTAACATCGGAGTTAAAATGCGTGATGGGGCGGAGGTAAATGTTTGGACAGTTGAATATTGATCGAGAGAACATACAGGACAGACCGACCCATTTGTAAGTTTGTTTGTCGAGAATGGAATCAAATAAACGTCTCTTACAATATATATATATATATATATATATATATATATATATATATATATATATATATATGTGTGTGTGTGTGTGTGTGTACACATTAAGAATGTGTTCTTTTATGTGTATTAAATAGTGTGTTTCGCCGTCTGAATAGAGGTCGTTTTTTGGGAATATTTTTGAATGATATAATGTTTGAAATTGTCCGAATAGTTACGAAACAATTGTAACGAATGTGAAAATACAAAACTTGATGCTATCATTTTGATTTTTATTGTCTTGATTTTGTGAATTATCATATGAAAATCAGAAAAACTGATAATCTTGATGCTTACAAATTGAGTCATGTATTTTGACTTAAATTTTATTGATATATGAATAATTACCGTGTTTTGATATATTAGAATATAGTTAAATTTTTGGTTGAAAATATTATTAACGTGTGTGTATATATATATATATATATGTGTGTGTGTGTGTGTATGTGTGTGTGTATGTACATATCTGTATATATACATATATATATATATTTATATATATATATATATATAAATATATATATATATATATATATATATATATATATATATATATATATTCTAGCGGCCGACAGTGCGGGACCTATTAGGTTGGCGACTTTCTTATTCCTTGTGAAAGAACTTGCGTAACCGCCAAGGAAGTGACTTTATGACTGCGTTCGTTAATATCCAGTTATTTAACAAACAAAAAAAGATTAGATTATTATGGACATCAAATTTCAATGAATTTTCAACGAAATAAAAAAAAACTTTAATAATTATTCGAAATAGAGCGGCCAATAAATAGATGCAGAGTTCAAATTTATCTGTCAGGAAAATGAAAGCTTTTTATTTGACGACTTTATACTTGTTTACTTTTTGATTTGTTTCATAATATTTTTATTCGTATAGAAACACATGTTAACTTTTTTTTGCGAAATATTAAGACGGGGTATGACATAACTTGGAACTAACTGTCAATCGATACATATATATATATATATATATATATATATATATATATATATATATATATATATATTTATATATATATATATTTATATATATATATATATATTTATCTTTCTGTCTATCTGTCTCTCTATCTATACCCCTCTCTCTCTCTGTATATATATATATATATATATATATATATATATATATATATATATATATATATATATATATATATATATAAAGAGAGACAGAGAGAGATAAAGAGAAAGTGAGCAACTAGCAGGGTGACCCGACGTTTCTCGGGATTAAATAAGGATCGACGAATGTTTCACGCTTCCATATTTTTTATTATCATCGAAATCGATAAAATCGCCAATTTTTTCAATCAAATCGATGGTATGCCCGCTTTAGTTTGGGGACCCATCGCAGTGCGCAAGGAGAACGCTCACATTCCTCTCGCAGTGATTTGTTATCAATAAATTGGAGTCTATATTGCACTGTTGAGAACCTATTGTTGATTTTATGAAATTATTTTAATATATAATTGTTTGAATCAAAATGTCATACTTCAGAGAGGCATACATTTCGAACGCGCCCCTGTCATATCAAAGAACCTACTATAGATTTTATATGTCAAGTTTATCGGCTTGTGTGGTAATAAAACTTCTCCTTTGATGTTGCGCTGTGTAAGGTTTTAACTTTGGCCAAAATCACCTATTCCTTCTTTTATTGGATTATTTCGACTATCGATATTTATCGAAGACATTCCGATGCAAAACCTATTTAAGAACACTTCCAGGCACATAATTTTTCTACGTGTAAAATTTCATAAAACTTGGCTCAGTCGATTTCAACTCCATGAAGAACGGACACAAAAATACAAAGTATGTATTTGTTCGTTGCCGCATAGGATGAAACTAAAAGTTTTATGACCTGTAGTCACATGGCTAAAATGACTACAAATCATAAAACTTTTAGGTTCATCGTATGCAGCAACCAGTAAATACATAGAAATGTTAAAAAAGCAACCAGTAAATACATACAAATGTTAAAAAAGCAACCAGTAAATACATAGAAATGTTACAAAATTTTTTTTTTAGCGTAACTACTGGACTATTTTGCTAACAGTTTTTTACTCTGGTGAGAAGAAATAGCATTCTTTGAAACTCCACGGATTAAGGGGCACTCAGCTTTGGAGTATTGTGCCGAGGAATAAAAACATTTTGTAAATTTCTACTTCTCAGCTTTGTTCTTCTTATTATTTTTTCTTATTATTATTTATCGTAAGCTCTACTATCCCCAGTGAATGTATTGAGCTTTTTCTTTTTGTTGGGATTAAGATATCGATAACCATATTTATATTTGATCTTTGAATTTGCTTTTTCCTTGATTAGTAAACTTCCCCTATAAGCTTTTCTGCCTATATATATATATATATATATATATATATATATATATATATATATATATATATATACTTGGGCAGCATTCTTTCATTTATACAGATCTGTTCAGCATTAAACTCCGCACATATTTTGTCTATTTTTTTTTCCAATCTAAACGCAACTTCCATGAACAGAGTCCGATGTAAACAAGTTCTTGTTAAGCTGACACGTAAAATAATAGTCCAAATTCTACCCAATTTACACCATTAACGTAGTACACTTCCATTTTACATTCATTAACCTTTATCCTCGAGTGCCCTTCGGACCTTGATAAGTGCTGTAAAAACTCCACCGCAAAGTAACTCTCATAGCTTAAAGGGGAAAAAACTCTGATAACTTAAATAAATTAAATTATATTCGTTAATGTTGTCAGCTATAAATAATTGAAAATAAATTAAAAATAAATTAAATAAATCAAGTTTAAATAACATTTCTAGATAGGACAACTAAAACGATTTAATTACAACAATTAATAAAATCGAACTCATTATTAAAATAGATTTCAGTGTAATATGTAAATGAGGTTAATCATTGAATGTAAATTTCTTTTGAATAAATAGTATATATAGAAATTATACTGGAATAAGTTTGTTTTCAGTATGAAATTTAATTTGGGAAAACGCGTACTTTGTGTATATGTCAATTGAATTGTGAACAAACAAACAGACAGAAATACGATTATATATATATATATATATATATATATATATATATATATATATATATACTAGCAAAAGTACCCGACCTGTGGCTCGATATATCTTCTATCATTATATGTGGTCAGTTTTCTATAATAGTCAACCATATAGGAGCCTATTCGTGACCAGACACACGCACAGACATTCAGCTTTATATTATCGACTAGCAAAAGTACCCGTCGTAATTTATTATACCATACCTGTTCATACTATAGGCTACTATATGGTTGACCTTTATAGAAAACTGATCGCATATAATGATAGAAGATGTATTGAGACACAGGAATGGGTATGTTTGATCTGGCAGAACGGTGGTTCATTAAAATTGTGGGGTCTGCGATCGCGCCTGGTCCAGAAAGTATGGAAATAAAAAATTAAAAAAAAAAAAAAACGTTTACAAGTGTTTTTGATATAGATGTACATAATAATACTTTGATAAGTATATTTTAACTTAAATAGGGATGGTATAATAAAATTGTGGGGTCTGCGTTGGCACCTGGCCTTCATAGAATGGAAATAGGCACAAACTTTAATAAAGACTTTTCATATCTATCTGCATAAGTATACTTTGATAAGTATGTTTCAGTTTGAAGAAATATGGTATAATAAAATTATGTGGTGTTCGTTCGCACCTGACCTCCATAGAATGGAAATATGTCAAAAACTTTAACAAGGTTTTTAAATATAAATCCACAGAATATCGTAATAAGTGTTTCAGTGTGAACAGGTATGGTATAATAAATTATGTGGTTTATCAATTTTATTTTTACTTTCATCATATTTAGCTTCGGTTTTGATACGCCCAAATTCAACCCAAATTTACAACCGTTCATTTCATAACTTATCATACTTTCATAAATCAGAGTCCATTATCTGTAGGCTGTTTTTGAACCCAGTCAACGACGGGTACTTTTGCTAATATGTATGTATATATATATATATATATATATATATATATATATATATATATATATATATATACGGGTGTGTGTGTGTGTGTATATATATATATATATATACATATACATATATATATATATATATGTATTTAATATAATCATATTAAGAATGATTAAAATCTTAAACAAAGCAAACTTATCAAGTAAAGAAAAGTTAAGACTTAGTAAGAGAAGCAAGCAATAATATAAATTGAAATGGTGAGAAGCATATAGTTTTGAAATGCCGTGAGCTAAAGTGTTTTGTCCTAAGTTTCCCTTTAACTTTTCCTTATTGTTCTGATGATATAAGTTACATATAACATTTTTACCTCATCTTTCATTTAATATATATACATATATGTGTGTGTATATATGTATATATATATATGATAAAATACAAAAATTTAAGTATATATATATATAAATATATATATAATTTTATATATATGTATATAAATATATATATGTATATAATTTTAAAGTTTTATGCACGTATAATATGATAATCTGTTATTTCAACTATATATATATATATATATATATATATATATATATATATATATATAAAGATAGATAGATAGATAGATGATAATAGATTAACTCAGATTGGAAAACTATAAGCATAGACTCGTGGACAATAAATAATAATGCAAATTATAAAGTTTATTGTCTATTAAATTAAGTCTTCCGCCGTCGTATTTTCTTGAAAATAAAAATAACATTTAAAAAAAAAATCATTAGAAATTTGGGAATTAAAACTGACAAATGTGAAGCCTAGATTAACGTTTCTACGTACACGTGTCGTTACAGAAGGTGCAGAGGAGAGTTTTTGTGAATAAGTTTCAAAATTATTGCGCTTAAAAGGGGGGAAGCAGAAAAAAATACTCTCAAACACTTTGAGACCATCACCAGACGAAATATCAATATAACATGAAATCGTTTTCGTTACAGAGCAAAGTTGTTGAGTGGAATTTAATATTATCGGCTGAAGCGTGGTAGAAACATGTTTCTTTAATCATTAATAAACGATTAAAGCAATACACACACACACACATATATATATATGTGTGTGTGTGTGTATGTGTGTGTGTAAAAATAAAAATATACAAATGTTTTTATCTTATATATATATATATATATATATATATATAAATTTTTTACTTTATAACTTTTCAGTGTATATATATATATATATTAGTATATATAGGTATATATGTTTTGTAAAAAATAAAAGTGAAAAATATACAAATGTTTCTATATTATATACGTATTAATTTTTTACTTTAATTCATTCATGACTTTTCAGTATATATATATATATATATATATATATATATATATATATATATATATATATATATATATATATATATATATATATATATATAACCAGACCGTCCGGAATTCCCCGGTCGTAAAATACACTTAAATAAGCTATATTGATTAATGCAGATTTCGTATTTATTATTATATTATATTGGACTCAATATGTAGTTACTATATAAAAAAAAAATATTGACTCGTGCGCAACCACTGATAAACGAAACCAGAACGTTTAGCCTTCGATTTACTTTTTTCCTTCGATGTAATGCCTACACTATGGATGTTTTATGCAAGGCTAACAGTAAAAACATGAAGCAATAGCGATTACGTAACGCATACGTGTTCGTAAGGCCCTCATTCGACCTTCACCTGGTAAATTTCATTTTTTTTAAATTTCCATACTATTACACTGATGTTTCCCATCTAAAACCCAATTATAAAGTTTCGCATTGGTTCGAATACCCTATATATTAAGTGTCATGTCTGGAAACCAAAAACTGACAGAGGAGTATGGTAGGCAATATTTATTTAATAAATATATATATATATATGCATACATAAATATATATAGAAAAAGTTTTGTGTTTACTATAACCTTTTTAGGCAAGTATATATCTTTATTATTATTTTTTATATTATTATTATTATTTTATATTATTATTATTTTTTATATTATTGTTATTATTATTTTATATTATTATTATTTTTTATATTATTGTTATTATTATTTTATATTATTATTATTATTTTATATTATTATTATTTTTTATATTATTATTATTATTTTATATTATTATTATTTTTTATATTATTATTATTATTTTATATTATTATTATTTTTCTTTCCCTTTGCAAAACTCAATCAAAGCCAAAAACAAAACACCAATTTTTCTCTACAAAACAACCAAACTAAACACCATGAATAAATATTTAAAGATATAAAGAACTTGAAGCATAGAACCTGTTTTCCAAAATTAATGGATTCAGCAATATAAAAATAAACTTCTCAAAATCAAAATCGAGATTACATAAAGAGCTTAATATTTTTCAGAAATTGATTTATAAAAGAACTAGCAGATGTACCCAGCGTTGCCCGGTATTAAACATAATGTTAAATTCCTTTAAAAAAAATTAAGTAAAAAAAAACTGAAAGAAATTGAGACATGAATTACTTACACATAATAGTCAGCTAAATGTGATCATCCCATGAGGAAACCGAAAAACTAATAGGGAATCAATTAAAATGAATGTTTAAAAAATATGTAAATTAGCTACATCTTTTGCAGATGAATGCAATTCCAGCACCTCTGTACAAGAAAATTGTATTTTCTTTTTAAATAAATAGAAGAAAAAAGGGTTTTTAATAATAGTATAAAAATGCACAAAATAAAATTATAGAAATATAGATAAAGATGGATGGATAAATATATATCGTCCTTTTTATTATCTAATATTGTTATATAATATGTGTGCGCATGTGCATGTGAATATATATTTAGAGAGAGATATTGACAACTTAAAAAGCGTTTAGAACGCGATGATAGTATAATATGTGCGTACTTATATAGTCTATATATGTGCATATATGTGTGTAGATATATGTATGTTTAATATGTATGTACATATATATATATTATTCATTCACAAAAGTATGATATATATAGGTATATTGCTATATCATATATAAATACAAATTAATATAAGATATAATTTTCAGTATTTACTTCAATAGTGCTCAATACATAAGTAGAGCTACGTAGTAAGTTTAGAAAATATATATATGGCAATTAAGCTACACACAGGCGCCTGACGATATTTTCCGAGGATGAAACGCAGAATATTCTGTGAAGCTTACTTGCCCTTTTAAATTACTAATATATATATATATATATATATATATATATATATATATATATATATATATATATATATATATACAGTTGAGTCTAGTTGACTAACGTTTTTTTTACTAAGGCTTTTTTCTGCATACTTTAATAAAAAATAAATTATGAAATATATATATTTAGTTCTGGAGTTGAGTTATGTTCCAAAATAAATGTTCTTTTTTTATTATTCTAGTTAGCTGTAATTTAGAATTAACGCAGCAAACCATCTTTAATATCCACATATTTATTTTATCTTGTCTTTTGCACCTTTCTTTAACCATTCGCTAATATTTTCTTAATGTCTTTGTGGTCGTTTAGAGAAAGTGGCTTTGCTTTGTCAGATTGACCATCTAATTTATAGTCACGTGCGTTTAAATTAAATGGCAAATAATAATTTTCTATATTTCTAATAATAATAATAATAATAATAATAATAATAATAATAATAATAATAATAATAGAGGTGAGAACGCACTATCCAGACCTCCACTCGATGAGTGCACAAAGAACTGGGACCTAGGAGAGACTTATTGAGACCCAAATCCCAATAATTGACTGATAATCGTTGCTAGCAACGCAAATTTATTTGCAAAGTTTATCGAAAGAAACGAAGAGTACCGGAAATCTAGGAAAACTTTTTGTCATCCAGATTCCAAGGAACACCACCGATTGTTGTCAGTGAGCAATTTCTGATGATGACTTGTGTAGTGACTACTACTACTACTACTACTACTACAATAATAATAATAATATTAACAATAATAATAACAATAATAATAATAATAATAATAATAATTATAATAATAACAACAACAATAATAATAATATCTGCAAAAATACAACGCCTAACGATAAGGAAAACGGCTGATATATTAAGGAAAACCCTTGAATGCAGAGATTAACACAAGACAATATAACAAAGAAGCGTTACAGGGAATGAAGAACACGGAAGCTGCAGATCTACATGTTCTACACCCCCCCATCATGCATCTCTCCATTGTTTCACCCCCCCCCCAAAAAAAAGTGATACCAAAGAGCCGAGAAGGGTCAAGGAGGATGGAAAGACCGAGGAGGGAGCACTGGCCAGACCTCCGCTGGGCAAGTGCGAAGAGAACTGGGATTTTGGGGAGGCTTAGTGGCACTCAAATTCCAGTATAAACCAATGGCCACTACCAGCGAGAAATCAATGGTAAGCGGCTGTTGCGATGATGCACATTTATTTGCAAATGCTATCGAAGGAGGAGGAGGGAGCTGGACGTCTGGGGAGATTTGTTGTCACTCAGCTTCCAGAGAACACCACAGGTGTGCAATCAGATCGTTTGCTGACTCGTGTGAAAGCTCCAGGTGAGCCAATAATAATAATAAGAAGAAGCAGAAGAAGAAGAAGAAGAAGAAGAAGAAGAAGAAGAAGAAGTTAATAATAATAATAAATACACATATCCTCTTATATTATACAAAAATAAGACTTTAATCTAAACGAAAGAGTTTATGAATTTTCGAACGAAACTAAAAAGTTATAAATAATTGTAGTTATTTTGATCCAACCGGTCACTGATACAATATTAGATTAAATCTAATGAAAACACGACTTACGCAAATGAATTTTGGAGCGAAGAAGATAATTAATTTTAACCCAATTAGAACATCTTAAAAATGGCTGACACGTGTTAAAATTTTCAACTAATATGAGCTGATCGTTCGTTAAAGGCAGATGCAGATATATATTGTTTTTCTTTGTAGAGAGAGAGGACCGATTATGTACTTCTAGAAATATCCGAAATTTACATTTGAGTGACTCAAACAAGTTGGCAGTATATGTATATATATATATTGGTATATTTGGGCAGCATTCTTTTATATATACAGGTCTGTCCATTTTTTGCTATCTAAACGAGTGGTCGTTAGACCTTAATAAATGGTGATAATTTCAACTATTAAGAGTTTACTGTTCATTAAAGCCAGATTTAGATAACCTTTGTTAGATGCTGCCCCGGAGGGGGATTTGGTTGGTTGGTTGGTTGGTTGGTTGGTTGGTTATTTTACGGCATATGAACCTTTTTCAGGTTATTTAATACCGAATCCAAAGATTCGGAAGAAAAATTTTTTAATAGAATATATTTGTTGTTTTCAAGTCGGTTTCTATTTAACCCATAGTTGGAACCCTAACAGGTACTACCACTCCGAGTCAGAGTGGACCTAGGAGCAATGACAATTAAAGGGTGTCTCCACACTCCCCAAAGCCCACAAGCTGGGGCCTCACCATCGGATATAGTTTAAGGTCATATCCAGGACCCCGGAGAGGGAGGATATATTAAATATTGTAATTGTAGAGACGCTAATAGGTTTCTTAAGATTCACTAATGCAAATGTTGTTTATTTCGGCCATATTTAATTTTATTTAAATATTAACACACTTTCTATAGATGTAAACTAATATAAAAATATGCTCACCAGCGGAAATCTCAATATTTTAAATGGATAACAAATTTTGGTGCCCGTCCACAATTTCTCCTTATATATATATATATATATATATATATATATATATATATATATATATATATATATATATATATATATATATATATATATACGAGCAACCAGTTAATAAAATATGCTAAAAAAACAGTTTGAAATGAGTTAAAAACATATTTAATCTGAAAAGGAAACATTAGATAAATGGATAGTCCTTAATTCGCGGAGTTTCGAAGAAATACTTTCCTTCTCATCAAAGGGTAGGAATTAGCAAAATGCGGGATCGGATTTTGCATGCAGAAGTATTTGATGAAACAACAAGTAAGTCAAAGATCTTACTTGAAAACAAAAAAAGTGAAGCAGAGGGTAATATGGTGAAGAAAAAGGTGATTACACATGAATGGATAGTCTGGTGGAAGATAAAAAATCCAGTGACGGTAAAATCCACATGTAAAACTTCAAGAAAGTTAAAAGAATTTCCATTTTTACAAGTAAAATCCAAGGAAATGTATATATATATATATATATATATATATATATATATATATATATATATATATATATATATATACGATAAAAAGAAAGAAAACTCTGTAAGTACCCCTATTAAAACGTTACTATCATATTCAAAAAATCACGTGAATTGATCAGATAGTTTTAAAAAATTGTTTTTCAAATAATAAGAAAACCCAATTTATGAATAACCGAAGAGCGACTGTTTTTCTATCATTTCGTAAACAATCGAAAAACAAAAACAGATGCAAATAACTCAATAATTCATACTTGCGAGATTAATGTTGCAATGCCTGTAAATTTGTAGTCATCGCTTAAAAATAATTTTGTTTATAAAAATTAAAACATTAAAACCACTTGATGATCTCATGGATTTTTGGAATATGATGTTTATGATGTTTTAGTTTATCACAGGTATGTACATTATGGATATTTTTTATTTCTTTTTTATATGGGTAATTCCTGATTACATACGAAATTTCTCAATGAGACAATAAAAGAACGAAAAATCAAAAATATCCAACTAAGACTTGATAATAGAAGACTAATTCACATATATATAATTAAAAAATGTAAGAAGGTTTCTTTAAAGTATCTACTTTTTCATAAGAGTTACGTAATAAAAACGGTCCTGGATATGCCCTTAAACTATATCCGATCGTGAGGTCCCAGCTTGCGGGCTTCGGGGAGTGTGGAGCTACCCTTTAATTGTTATTGCTCCCACTCTGACCTGGAGTGGTAGTAGCTCTTAGGGTCCCAACTATGGGATAAATAGATACCGACTTGGAAAAAAAAATATATATATATATTCTATTAATTTTTTTTTTATTCAAAATAACTGGATTCGGCCTTAAATAACCTGAAAAGTGTTGAGATGCCGTAAAACAACCAACCAACCAACCGTAATAAAAAAACAATAGATAAGACAATTATATCAGCAACACGTTTCCAATGTTCTACTCGTACTCTTAGTATGTTAACTTCTAGCAGGCTGCCTGATATTGCCCGGTCGTAAAATACGCTTGAATATGATATTTTGTTAATGCAGATTTTATTATTATATTATATTGGACCCAATGTATAGTAATAACTTTAAAGTTTAAAATAATAACTCGTGCGCCACCACCGATGATCGAAACCAAAACGTTTAACTTACGATTTGCTTTTTCCTTTGATGTTAATGCCTGAGCTATAAAGACTTGTAAGGCTTAAAATTAAAGCATGAACAATTATAGCATAAAGCTATTACGTTAAGCATGCATATTCGTAATGCCGTCATTCGACCTTCACCCGGAAAATTCCAATTTTTACTTTTCAAACGTTTGCACTGATTTTTCCCTGCTAAAACCAAAATATGAAGTTTCGCATGAGTTTGAATACCAATATATATTAAGTTTCATGTATGTAGACCAAAAACTGACAGAGGAGTTTGTTGGGCAAATTTTTTAAAACAAATATTTATACGCATACATAAATACATTTAGAAAGAGGTTCTGTTTACTGTAAGCTTTTTACGCAAATATTACGCAAGTATAAATCATGTAGAATATCTGCATGAATATAATTATACGTAATAGTTAACTAAAGGTGATCATCCCATAAGAAAACCGGAGAAACTAATAGGGAATGAATTAAAATAAATGTTTAAAAGAATATGCAAATCAGTTAGATCTTTTGCTAGTGAATGCAATTCCACGACCCATATATAACAAAGTTGTATTTTCTTTTTCCATAAATAGAAAAAGTGTTTTTAATATGAATATCAATACACACACACACACAAAAAAAAAAAAAAATAAATTACATAAAAAATCATAGATGTTAATAGAGTTTATATTGTTAGATTATGGTGGCTGTCCTCTCGATTTCGAGCGCGTCTACCTCCTTTATTTCATGTCCTCTGTCCCGTCTCCCTACTCCCTCCTTAAATTGGATTTGTTTGCAAGTGGCTCTTTAGGCCAGCTACGCTGCGATTCATTTTGCCGTAGAATTGACACACTAGATCCGTTGTGCTTACAGTGTGATTATTGGGGCGCAAGAAAGGTTTTGCACATTTGCGCAAATGTCTTTTGAGGCCAGCAAGAGATATGCATAATTTTCAACATAGATCACGGTTAGTGAGGTGACTTTGTGTTTGGTCGTGGTGCTGGACCCGGTTCGCCTTTGCGAATCAATCATTTGTAAGCATTGCATTTTATGCGGCCATTATCAAAAGATTGCAAGCTTTTGTGGATCAGTTTTCATCGCTTACTTCTATCTAAAGCCATTTTTCCAATTTCTTCACAGATAGTCTCGATTGTTATAGATGAAATTTTGTTAGTTTATATATATATATATATATATATATATATATATATATATATATATATATATATATATATATACTAGCATTACAGCCTGACGTTGCCTGGGTGTTTGGAGGTGTATGTTGAGCAAAAAAAAAAAAAAAAAGCGGTAATTTTTTTAAAATTTTACTCCTATTATGGCTCCTTAAAATTCATTGCTTTTGGCTCAAATCAAGTTATTAAATTAGATCAATGTCCAATGAACCTATATCTAAAATTTCAAGTATTTAGACCCAAAATTGGTGTAGGAGTTTGGTATAGTTCTCAAAGGTCAAATCTTTGAACTTTGACCCCTTAACCGCCAAATTTCTGACCGAAAATGGATTACAAAGATTTTCCCAAATGTCAGTACCCTGTATATCAAATTTCGAGTCTGTAGACTGAAAATTGACAGAGTTATTGCGTAGGAAAATGTATACAGACACACGCAGACACCCACAGACACGTTCACTTATATATATACATACATACATACATACATATATATATATATATATATATATATATATATATATATATATATATATATATATATATATATATATATAAAGAAGACCCGACGTTGTTCTGGATTGAATGAGGGTCAACACATGTTCCACCCTCCCATACTTTTATTCTCATTGTAATCAACATTTTTATGATAAAGTTTGGGACCTCACCCGCAGTGTACCGAGAGGAAGCTTTACATACTTCCCCGTAGTAGCTTAGTCCACAATATATTGTACTCAACATTGCACTGTAGAGAATTTACTGTTGATTTTATAAAATTATTTATATATAAAATGGCTTGCATTAAAGTTAAAATGCAAATGTCAAGTATCATGCTTCAATTGTGCTCCAAACAGAAACATCCATTTCGAACCCACCCTGTTACTTATAAAAAACCGACTGTTGATTTTATGAAATTATTTTTACATAATTATTTTTACATAATTTTTTTTACATAATTACTTAAATTAAAAATTAAACATACAAAAGCCAAGTATCATGTCTCAGTTTTGCTCTAAAAAGAAACATTTGTTTCGAACGCTCTCCTGTCTTTATAAATAATCTACAGTTAATTTTATAGGCTGGGCCTTTCTGCTTTTGCGGTGATAAAACTTCTCAAACTCACTTGTGATATTAGGTTGTATAAAACCTAACTTTCGGCAAAATTCGACCGCTTTCTAAATCGAATTTTTTCGATTATCGAACTTTTACTTGATTAAATAGTGTGTCCCTATGATATGTAAGTAATTATTTGAAAATACATAGTATTTATTGAATTTTGGATTCAAAAACTTAATTGACCACTTTTTGTTATGCATGAAAATGTTTTGTTTTTAATTGAAACTCATAAAAGAATTTAAGATTTAACGGTTCGAAGGACCAGACGAGTGTGAAATTACTTTTAATAAATATCGCGATTTACTAAAAATAAAGTTGACTTTTTTTTTCTTCCACATTTTTGAGTAATACAATATTCATCTTCAAGAAAATTAGACAGTTTTTTTGTTTCGTTTTTTTTTTTTTTTTTTTTTTTGTTTTTCTTCCTCTGATATGCTACGATGGTGGTAATCCCTGGCCTGACTTGAGATTAAAAAAAAATCAATTTTATGTTTAATAAATAGCAATATCAGTAAAAACAACTTCACACTCTGGTCTTTCTAACCGTTAAATCTTTAACGGTTATCGAGTGTTTCAAACAGTGAAATCATAAAAAAGAGTTTTTATAAAGAATATTTCTTATCAGAAAGAAAATATATATAACACGTGGGAAGTAGAAGTTTCTTTCACATAATATTTCTATCCATGCCTCCGTTCAGTTTCGAAAGACAAAGGATACCCTCTGTTGGGGCAGCTGCCCGTGTAATTGTGAGGCAAGGGTTGCGCAATCACTAATCACAACTATCCGGAATCGACACTGCTTGAGTCCAGTGGCAAGGAGAAGTCCAGGACGACTGGAAACAATGCCGGGAAAAGCGGAGAGCACATACAACACCGAAACTCCCAAGTGGTCACTCTTCTGGTACTGGGCTGGCTCATTGTTGCTTAACTTTGCTGATCTGATGGGAAGCGGTGTGTCAAACGTGCTTGTCCCGGATTATATATAATAATATACAACTATTGTAAAAAAATACATGAATTTATTTTTATTAATAAAAATATAGGTGACTACTTTGTGTACATATATACACACATACATGGTATATTTAATTTTGATCAAAATCGGTGAAAACTTACCGTCCGGTGTGTGTGTGTACATATATATATACATGCATATATATATATATATATATATATATATATATATATATATATATATATATATATATAAAAAGCTGAACGTCTGCGTGTGTGTGTAGTCACGAATAGGCTCCTATATGGTTGACTATTTAAAAAAAAAACTGATTACATATAATGATAGAAGATATATCGAGACACAGGAATATGTATGTTTGATCTGACAGAACGGTGGTTCATTAAAATTGTGAGGTCTGCGTTCACAAGTATGGAAATAAAAAAGTTAAAAATTAAAAAAAAAACGTTTAAAGTGTTTTTGATATAGATGTACATAATAATACTTTGATAAGTATGTTTTAACTAAATAGGGGTGGTATAATAAAATTGTGGGGTCTGCGTTCGCGTCTGGCCTCCATAGAATGGAAATAGGCACAAACTTTAATAAAGACTTTTCATATCTATCTGCGTAAGTATACTTTGATTATTATGTTTGTTTGAAGAAATATGGTATAATAAAATTATGGGATGTTCGTTCGCACCTGACCTCCATAGAATGGAAATATGTCACAAAGTTTAACAAGGTTTTTTAATATAGATCCACAGAATATTGTGATAAGTATTTCAGTGTGAATAGGTATGGTATAATAAATTATGGGGTTTATCTATTTTATTTTTACTTTCATCATATTTTGCTTTGGTTTTGATGCCCCCAAATTCGAAGCTATTTCTTTACAACCCTTCCTTTTCATAACCTGTCATACTTTCATAAATTAGAGTCCATTTTCTGTAGGCTGTTTTTGAACCCAGTCAACGACGGGTACTTTTGCTAGTGTGTGTGTATATATATATATATATATATATATATATATATATATATATATTTCTGTAGAAATATATTTTCTTACTATATATCAATCCTTATATAAGAAGCTCAATGTGATTACAGAACAATAATATAGAAAAAATGACAAAAAGTTATATTCCAAAATTCATGATGTTGACCATCTTTACTGATTTAAACAAGTAAATTATAAGATGGTGAACATCATGAATTTTTGAATATAACATTTTTTCATAATTTATATATATATATATATATATATATATATATATATATATATATATATATATATATACTGTTTTAACAAAAGCCAAGACATCAAAGAAGGGATTGATAGCAACAAATACTGTATTTCAACGTTATTAACAATTGTTTCAAGATTATTCGGGCAAATTTAAACATTATGTGGTTTGAAAATTTTCACAAGAACAGCTTTTCGTCGGACTTGTTGAATAAAAAACACTTTAACAATGAAACATTATGGAAACCATTTCCCTTATAAGGAAAAGAAAACTAGTGAAACTATTTTACCTATATCTCATTCTTGCAAAGGTTTTTTTAAAGATTTATATATTTACCTATTTTCGTATATTAAAAAAATAATTTTTCAAACAAATTATCATACAACCTTACCACTAATTACCTAGAGCCACTTATATATATATATATATATATATATATATATATATATATATATATATATATATATATATATGTATTACATCTATAAAAGAAATGTACTTTACGTTATATATAATTTAAATATGATCATGATTATAAAATAAAAATAGGAATAGTAATAAAGATAGGATGTGCACGCGAGGGAAGAGGGCCTTTATTAATTTCCAGAAATACCATGTGTGACCCGAGGGAGTTGGAGTCTGCAAATTTACGGATTCTGTCATTAACAATATCAGTTTCCTTGCTTTCTTTCCCACTCAATAAAACTTGATTACATCCTTTGATCACGATGCATTCCCAAAATTGAGTCTTATAAAACGTAAAAAAATATATATACGTATAAAAATGATACGAGGTTATGGGCGTAAAAAGCACATTGAACTCCTTATAGAATTTCGCTGTTTTTGTTTTGTTTTGTTTTGTTTTGCTTTTTGGAATTGTTTCGATTTTGGAACTGTTGGATTACTGGATTCTTGCACATATTAAAAATGTTCACGTATGATTATGATTCAAGCCTTATGCACCTATTCTGGAACAGATATCCAATGTTATGAAAATGGTAACCTTTGGCGCCGGTTCTACAATACTGGAATTTTCGAAAACTGATTCTACTAGACTGCTTTTTTTTTTAAGACAGGTTCTAAAATATTATAGTTTTAAAGACCACATTTATATTACCAGCATCTTAAAAGACGGGTTCTATAATGCTGGTATCTTTGAAAAGCAATTCTAAAAAAACTGACATCTTTGAACACCAATTTTCTTTCTTTTTTCTTTTTAATATTTTGTTCTCATCGAAATCGCTCCAAACAATGTTCGAAGCCACTTGAGGAGCTAGCAGTAACAAAAGATTATTATCGCAAAAAAACAGTATATTTTTTATATTAGGTCCCAATACTGTTTTTATTTACTTTTTGTTTGAGTTTTTAATATTGATATCTTGGAATATTGATTCTATAATAATGATATCTTGGAATATTGGTTCTATGATATCGATATCTTGGAATATTGGTTCTATAATATTGATATCTTGGAATATTGGTTTTATAATATTGATATCTTGGAATATTGGTTCTATAATATTGATATCTTGGATTATTGGTTCTATAATATTGATATCTTGGAATATTGGTTCTATAATATTGATATCTTGGAATATTGGTTCTATAATAATGATATCTTGGAATATTGGTTCTATAATATTGATATCTTGGAATATTGGTTCTATAATATTGATATCTTGGAATATTGGTTCTATAATATTGATATCTTGGAATATTGGTTCTATAATATTGATATCTTGGAATATTGGTTCTATAATATTGATATCTTGGAATATTGGTTTTATAATATTGATATCTTGGAATATTGGTTCTATAATATTGATATCTTGGAATATTGGTTCTATAATAATGATATCCTGGAATATTGGTTCTATGATATCGATATCTTGGAATATTGCTCCTATAATATTGATATCTTGGAATATTGCTCCTATAATATTGATATCCTGGAATATTGGTTCTATAATATTGATATCTTGGAATATTGCTCCTATAATATTGATATCTTTGAATATTGGTTCTATAATATTGATATCTTTGAATATTGGTTCTATAATATTGATATCTTAGAATATTTGTTCTATAATATTGATATATTGGAATATTGGTTCTATAATATTGATATCCTGGAATATTTGTTCTATAATACTGATATCTTTGAATATTGGTTCTATAATAATGATATCTCCGAATGATTTAATATAAACAACATCATCGGATTTCTATTGAAAGGAGTCGTAAATTAATTTCAATTTTGAAAACTCTTTAAAAATCTATATTATAACACTTAAGTTATGGTCTTAGAATTTATTTTGATTTTATATCGTTAAATTTTACAGTCTTAGTGTAAGGGGAAAAAAATTCAAATTTTGAGATTGAAGATAAATTTTCGCCGTTTATCGATGGTGATAAATCACATTGAAATTGCGTTCAACACCCTCTTTGATGATTTCCTGAGATCTCTGAGATTTATTGATGGTGATTCCTTTTTTAGTGTAAAAACTAGGCGTGGTTCCTTTCAGGATCATCTGTGTGTAAGGAAACATTCTTAGCGTATCGATCGCTAAATGTGTCAGCATAAACAGAAATAGAGACAAGCACGTGTCTTTCATATTCTTCTTAATAAAAATAGGTGATTCTTTTTTATTACATTTTCACCCCAAACAAGACACGTTGCCACTTTGATGTAGGAGGCTACTATCAGGGATCTAAGCTACAGGGGTACTATGTAGGGAGTTGGGCAGCAAGATGTCTGTTCACGTTACACTTGAACTTCTGCATGCCAGTGCAGTTGGGAAAGCAAGGACCCGGAAGGGAATTCCAAAGTCTAGCAGTTCCGGGGAAGAAACTGCTGGAGTAGAAAGCTCTCTTACATCTAGAGAACTCTACGTTGTAGGGGTGGGATTTAACTGCTTGTCAAGTTTGTCGGGGATTTTTACGTCGAGGGGGGGTACAAGTGCTTGCAGTTCGACAGAGCATTCAACATAAAAATACTTGTAGAACAGGCAGAAGGATGCAACATTTCGTCGATGGGACAGAGGCTGAAGCTTAGATAACAGTTCAGGACCTATTAGGTTGCCAACTCTCTTTTGAACGTTGTCTAGGAGCGAGAGACTAGCAGCAGATGAACCAGCCCAAATATGACAATAGTACTCCATACATAGGCGAATGTTGGCCTTATAAAGGTACAGTATATTTTCGGGCGTTAGTAGTTTTCAAGCAGGGTAGAGGGAGCCTACCTTATTTCCCTATGAAATCGCATCAGTTCTGATCGCTGATGAGAACGATAAGAACCCGTTATGCGACCATCTATCCACGGGCAAAATAGCAATTTGCATGAAACACATTGCTCTCTGTAACTAGAATAGAGCTCTCTTGGCAAAGGGTAAGGCAAGCAAATGTAAAAACAGTTGGGGTTCAAATCTCACAATCACCATGTCTAGCTAGCCATACCAAACAGCCGAGATATGGTGAAGAAGTTCTTCATGAGATGATTACGATACGTAACTAGAATGGAGATTTCTCGGTAAAGGGTAATGCAAGCAAATATAAATTAAAAAAAAAGACATGCCTAAGGTGTTAGGTTTCAAACATTAGTTTGAAAGTCGCTATGTCTAATCGCACTGAAGAGCCGAAATACGACAAAACAACTCGTCAGGCAAGAACCTATTTTATGAGTAGGGCTATAACAACAGCATATTCTTTTCATTGTTTTTACTCTCAAATATATATTCGACACAGCTAGACACAATTAATCAACGGAGAACCACATCACTCTGCATAAAAACATATAAGATATCAATGGATATATACCTGAGAATCAAAACAAGGAAAAGAATATGCTGTTGTCATAGCCCTATTTATGAGCATAGTGTAAAAGTTCATAATGGTGATTCTTATTCAATACCAACAACATCGGGTATCCTTGCTAGTTATTATGCTGAAATTGAGTCTATGAAGGTTTGTTTCACAATGTTTTCTTTTTTTCGTATCTACTTCAATAACATAAAGTTCATGCTATAGTATTCGTAAATTTCGGGTTTAAATTATGCTTTAAAAAACCGTTTTAATTGTTCTTATTCGTCGTAATTGTAACTAGCTAAACAAGTCAGCCATATTTCTTCAAGCTATCCATTTTTTCTCGGCCCTCTTATTCTATGTTGATTCAACCACTCTCCAATACTTTTTCATGAGCTTGTAAGCATTTAGAGAAAGAGTGTTTCTCTTTCCTCCGCTTCTCTATCTAATTTAAATACGTCTCTGTATGCACCACAGACGCTTACGTAAATTAGATGTCAAAAACGATAAATCTTTTTATTTCTACGAGAAGGTTGGTGAAATGGAGGAGAATTAATTACAAGTATCGAACAATTTTGCATCAGTTTTGTGTCCGAAATCAAGATCAACACGTAGATTCTTATCTTTATTTCTAAAACCCTTTTTTGTACATTGTAACAAAATTCATTGCATGATTCTAATGCTAGGAAAACTTCCAACATTTACTGCTTAAGCTTAAGAAGTCTTAAGAATAACTTGTAATGCACGGAATCTGGTTTTATCAAAGTCTAATTACTATGGATCAAATTCAATGAAAATCTTACATATCTGACTTTCCAAATAAGAGGCTGTACATATATCTTATAAAATCCCTTAAAAATTAAAAAAAAAAATACTCTGAACTAAAATTTGGGTTGGTTGGTTGGTTTTGTTTTACGGCATATCAACCCTTTTCAGGTTATTTAATGCCGAATCTAGTGATTTTGGAGAACAATTTTTTTAATAGAGTATATTTGTTTTTGTTTTTTTTAAGTCGGTTTCTATTTAACCCACAGTTGGGACCCTAACAGGTACTACCAGTACGGGTCAGAGTGGACCTGGGAGCAATTGCAATTAAAGGGTGGCTCTACACTCCCCAAAGCCCGCAAGCTGGGGCCTCACCATCCGATATAGTTTAAGATCATATACAGGATCTAAAATTTGGCACCTATTTATTAACTGATATTATAATGACTATCGTTAGAAATTCACAAAAGTTTGAGATATTTGGAACATAAAGAAGTTTTAAACCTTTAAACCCGTTTTCATAAAAAAAAAAAAATTATGATGAATATAGCATACATTTGAACCCATTATGATGAGCACCTGTGTTTCTAAATTCTTAATTATCGATTAATGGGTCTAGGTAAATATGAATCGTCTGAGCTACAATATGTGGACATATGAATATACCTATTTTACATATGAACATAGATACACCTATTTTAAAAGAGAAAGAAAGGAGATAGATAGGGAGAGACAAAGATAAAACCAAACAAAACATATTTATATATATATATATATATATATATATATATATATATATATATATATATATATATATATATATATATAATTGAAGAGAAAGAAATTCAATATATAATAAGTGGGCTGAAAAGGTACGTTAAATACCGAAACTTTACTTACCGTATAAGTTCCAATTTGCGAGGAAAGTTTCCTTAAGGAATCATAATTTTCATCGCTTTTATTTATTTATTTTTTTATTTTATTTATTTATTTATTTTTTTTTGTTAGAGACGACTTATTACGTACGTAAAGAAATGTCCGAAATTTGCATTGGGTGATTCAAACAATTTCCGAGAACAAGTAGACATATATATATATATATATATATATATATATATATATATATATATATATATATATATATATATATATATACACACACAAACATGAACATATATATATACTTATATATATATTAGTATATATATATATGTATATATATATATATATATATATATATATATATATATATATATATATATATAAACATTTTTCACGTGAATACTTCTTTAAAGTTTAAAAACGTTTTGGTATATGTCAACCTTTCCTCAATTATGTTCATATATAATATTGACGCAATACACCTATATCAAATATAATCAGAATACCCAGGCATTACCTCCTTACTACTGTTGATTATCACCCCATAGGGTATGGTTTCTTATTTATGCATATTTTTTTAACTACATATGCGCATACATTGTTTGACTTAAATTATAAGGCTAAGATCGAGGGCAAGCTTAATCTAAGGCCTAAACCGAAACATGTATGCACATATGTAGCTAAACTCTGAATAAAAGCTCATGCTAAAACGTAGCGTTACAGGTAATTGAGAACTATTACATGAACACGCTAAGTTTAACTAAATATAAAACCTCATATATATATATATATATATATATATATATATATATATATATATATATATATATATATATATATATAGGATTTTCCGCTTTTTTTCTCTCCTGGGGTCTTGTCAGGATGGTGTAGAAGGATCCAGCCGCATAATAGATTATTAACCTTTTTTTTGTTTCTTTGGCTCATACTCTTGATTCATCAGTCGTCGGTTCGTCACGTTATGGCTTTGTTTGGCTGTCTGTCGGTCTGTCACGAAGTACGTTTCTAACGCACTCTCATCGAACGGACATACCTGAATAATGTACGTTTCACATTTTCTTTTTTTCTTTTTTCGTTTTTTTTTTCCGACAGCGAAAATAAACAGTAGTACCAAACAGCAGCAAAATTATCGATAACTGTTGATGAAGTTGTAGTTGAAGAATGAATAATTAAAAAAAAAACAACAAAAAAAAATTATACGCATTTCTGATTTTTGTATCAAATTTCAAGTTTGTTTGTTTGCTTTCTTTTGCTTTTTTTTTTTTTTTTACTCCAGCTTCGAAATCGTTTTTTTTTTTTTTTTTTTTTTGATTAACACGAGTTTTCTGACACGGTATAAAATTCAGTCCGGAAAAATCTATCGGCTTATATAGAAACAAAACCGATGTAATGATGAGACTTGACGCCAACGTGACTTTCGTGTTTTGCCTTTTTTTAATTTTTTTTTTTTATTTGTGTAAGTTATTGGTCTACGCTTAACCATTATTCGTTCTATTTTTTCTTCTTCTTTTTCTTCTTCTTCTTCTTCTTCTTCTTCTTCTTCTTCTTCTGCTCCCTTTCCTTCTTCTTCTTTTTCTTCTTTTTATTATTATTGCTACTATTACTATTATGAAATCTCTTATTTAATAATTCTTGTCTAGTTTTTCTTTTCTTTATCTTTTTTCTTTCTTATTTTGCATTTCTCTTTCTTCTTCCGACTAGTACTATTACTACTAATACTACTACTTCTACTGTACTAATCTTAATACTACTACTATAACTAGCCATCCCACTACTACTACTAATAATAATAATAATTATACCTATTATAATTATCTTTATATTATTATTATTATTATTATTATTATTATTATTATTATTATTATTATTATTAGCAGTAGTAATAGTATTATATCATATCTATTATTTAATAACAGGTCAAGGCGGGCGTTTCCCGCTGGCTTAGTCCCTTTTGAAATTTGCCATCGAGGTTACCAAAGGTTTCTTGGCCGGCAATGGCGGTAATGATTCCTCGCCATATCTATAACCTTTCTCTCCCTTTCTCTTGATGTTAAAAAAAAAAGTGAAGATCAAGCGGCACAATTGTACGAAAAGCAACCGTTTTTGCCGAGAGGCGGCGGCGGCGTGCTGCACCCATCCTGCGAGAGTGGCCGACTGCAGTTGCTCCTCGCAACTGCACATATGCTAGTCAGAGTACCCGCACCATGAAACGACACTGCTGCCAGCACCCCCACCCTGCCTCCTGTCTCGCGCTCTATCTCTTTCCTTCTTTCTTTATCTTTCCCTCTTTCTCGCGCTCTATTTTATTGAGAATAAAACAAAAAAAAACTTACTTCCGCAGTACATATGCACATGCACACACATAGACATCAGAACACATGCACATAGAAAATTAGAAATTATATATACACGTGTATAGAATATATACATATATATGTATATATTCGCATGTGTGTATATATATATATATATATATATATGCGTGTGTGTGTGTGCATGTAAAAGAGCATGTAAATGTATTATATATATATATATATATATATATATATATATATATATATATATATATATATATATATATATATATATATACATGCTCTTAAAAATGTCTGTGCTGTAAACCGTCACACAAACAAACTCAATTAACCTGTAGGCGTGTGTTGCTTTAAAGCAATTTATTAAAAGTGTTAGATAGATCGTATATATATATATATATATATATATATATATATATATATATATATATATATATATATATATATAATATCATCTTTATATATACGATCTATATATATAGATATAGATATATATATGTATGTATACGATCTAAACACACACACACACACACACATATATATAATATCTTTATATATACGATCTATCTATATATATATATGTATGTATATATGTATGTATACGATCTACACATACACACACACACACACACACACACACACACATATATATATATACGAATGTTTGCGAAAGAATGATATATAAAGTATGTGTATACGAAATATAGTTTACATATATATTTATATAGAGAGACAGATATATATATATATATAT
>NC_136487.1:153994664-154019664 GCF_053919585.1 Euprymna scolopes | reverse complement strand
ATATATATATATATATATATATATATATATATATATATATATATATATATATATATATATATATATATATATATGCATAGAATAATCCAACCTTTCCACACGCACATTTATAGTTTCGGCCCAGAATGGAAAGGACTTTAGGATTTCTTTCCTTTTTAACTCGGGTGTGGACTGTAATCGTTTTCTTTTACATTGTTCCTACGAAATCCTGAGGATGTCCCCTGAAATAGGGACGAAACGTTGATTACTATTTTATTAATTCTCCGTTTTCTTGCTCAAATAATATATATATATATATATATATATATATATATATATATATATATATATATATTCCTTGTCGAATAATAACTTTTTCGAAAATTGTTTAAATTACTTAATGTAATTCCAAATTTTCATTTATAATATTGCTCCATCTTGTTAATCCAGCATCTTTATCTGATTGCGATTGTTTTATAAATATTGATACTAATATTTAAATAGACTTTAGTTTTATAGCATTATACAATCTTTACTCTGAAGATATTTCAAAATTTCAGTCTATCTATCTATCTATCTATCTATCTATCTATACATATATATATATATATATAAACTGAAATTATATATTATATATATATAAACTGAAACTATATATTATATATATATACATATAAACTGAAATTATATATTATATGTTATATATATATAAACTGAAATTTTATATATATATATATTACATATTATATAAATATATATGTATATATATAAACTGAAATTTATATATATATATATATATATATATATATATATATTACACATTATATATATATATTAAATTTCAGTTTATATATATACATATATATTTATATAATATGTAATATATATATATATATATATAAAATTTCAGTTTATATATATATATAATATATAATTTCAGTTTATATATATATAATATAATTTCAGTTTATATATATATTTATATATATATATATTTTATATATATATATAATATATAATTTCAATTTATATATATATATATATATAAAAGTATTTTAAAATCTCAGGTATATATATATAATAGGAATTTTGTGTGTAATTTCGTTCCCTATGAACTCGAAGAGGGCTGTGCCGACTCATATGACATTTTACACGAAGATTATTTATATATATATATATATTGAGGGAATTAGACCAAGAGTCTAAAGAGCGGAGTTTATTTTAATGTATTAGTAAATGCATTAATACAATTAAAAGAAAAACAGTGCTTGTTGTAATGTAGATATATAATAAGCTCGATAGGCAACGATATCCTAGAGCTATTTCAATATTGAGTAAAATGATTCGTAATTTATAATTAAAAATCGGTTTCAAAAGGAAGGACAAACAAAATCAGTAAATTGTACGATCGTTTCGGAAACGATGTTTTGATTTTATAAAACAAAGTCTCCTCATCAGCAAAAAGAGTGGGGTGGAGGGTTATAGACGCCAAAAATAAAACTAGCATTTTTTTTTTAATGTAAAGCAGATATATCTTTTGTTAGCCCGATTTTAAAGTCTATAAGTCTCTTAGCCAATCCATTCATTGGCATGTCGTTAAATGTAGTTTATGAAATAATATATCTTTAGTGTGTGTGTTTTTTTTTTATATATAAATGTAAAACTATATAAAATGCAAATTAGTGTATAAACTATATAAAATGTATATATATACGTGAAACAGTCGAAAAGAAAAGATAAAATTCCGTCATGAATACATGTCTAAATACCCTATATACTTAATTTCAAGCCTTTACGTCAAAATTCGTTGAGTATATAGGTTGAGAGACATCCCCACGCACAGTTCTCATATTTTTATATATATATATATATATATATATATATATATATATATATATATATATATATATATATATATACGTGTGTGTGTGTGCGTGTTTGTGTTTGTGTGTGTTATATTTGCCCTTAGTGTATTTGCCGCTATATATTCATAAACAGAGACCACATGCAAAAAGCTACTTCATTTACGTTTAAGACTAACCATTGATACGAATTTTACTAAACAATTTTTAATTTCTATCGAATTCATCGATTTTTATAATTATCCGATCAATCTTTCTTTGAATAATAATGTCAACGCACTACTAAGATTGGGTGCTCCTCGACAGTGCTAAACTCTTTATCTTTCGATTCATAAAATCGTAAAAGAAATATTTTTTCTCGTTATTATTTTTTATTTTATTTTATTTTTTTGCGAATTATATCGTGCGTTAAATTACTCCACATTACTTATTAAATTTTCACGAGAAATAAATATAGAATCTACCATGGAATGGTTATCTCTCTCTCTCTCTTTCTCTCTCTCTCTCTCTCTCTCTATATATATATATATATATATATATATATATATATATATATATATATATATAATTTTCACAAAATCAAGACAACAAAGGTTGGATTGATAGCAACAATTACTACATTTTCATCGTTCGTTACAAATGTTTCGCGACCATTCGGACAATTTCAAACCTTATATCGTTTAACAATATTTACAAGGGCGGCCTCTCTTAAGACGTTGGGAAAAACACTGAACAATAGATTTATCTACATTTCTTCTTCAGAGGTTTTCTGTTTGTTAAGGATTTGTTATATCTACCTATTTTTGCATCTCTATTTTTAAATGTTTCAATCGATTATCCATTTATCCTAGCACCCAATTACCTATGTTCACTTAATATAGGTTATTGTTATTTTTTCTCTAAGTTATTAATTTAAATTTATTTATTTATTTTATTTTATTTATTTTTCCTCAAATCCGGACCTTATATTGTACGTTCCTATTATTTTGAGTCTTTAATGATTATACTAGCGATTTACAATTGTATGGGCATACGTTTTGTGTAATTTCAAAAATTGGATGTTTATATATATATATATATATATATATATATATATATATATATATATATATATTAACATAAGAATCATCACTTGTCAAGGCTCAGAGATCACTCGAGGATAAGTGTTAAGAGTGTACAGTAGTCAATAAGACAGTATAGTAATCGTTAGTAATGGAAATTCGGTAAATTTACTAACTTAAGTGGAACAGCTCATCAAAAACTTGTTTACGTTGGACTTGAAGGCAATCAAATTGTAGTCTGCTGGAAACCAGGAAAACGGAAGGCAGTTCCACAGGCGTGCAGTTCTAAGAAAGAAGCTTTGTTCATGGAATCTACATTTAGGTTTAGGAACAGATAAAGAGTGGGGGGATTATTGATAGTGTTTTCAGCTAGACGAGTGTTTCTTGTAAAAGTTTGGTGAGGGGGGAAGCATAGATTGAAGCTCAGTCGAGCACTTGCCATGAAAATAACGATAAACTCGCAACATCTCTTCTGTGAGATAGAGATTGCAGGGAAGAGAAAAGGACATCCCCTACGAGGCTACGAATTCTATTTTGAACTCTATCAAGGCAGGACAAGTTCTTTCTAGCAGTTTCTGCCCAGATGTGGCAACAGTACTCCATCCTTGGACGTACCTTGCTCTTATATAGATAGAGAATTGCATCAGTAGTGAGATATCTACTGGATCGATAGAAGGATCCCACCATTTTTCCAGCGGCCTTGGCAACATATTTGATGTACGTGTTCCATTTCAGATCAGGAAATTCAGGCGATATACAAATAAACGACAAAATATCTGTATTCCAAAGTTCAAAATGTTGAACTCTTACTGTTTATATATATATATATTATTCCTTAATTGGAATTCATTTTTGAGATGAGCATTATATATTAATTTATTTTTATTTCGGACTATTATTCTCATCTTTATTAGTTGTTGTTTTTTTGATCTTTTATTGGTTTTGTTTATTCACAACGTTTCGGCCAACTATTCCTCTGGCCTGCGACGGATAGGAACTTCGAATCTCCTAACTGCATTCTCAGCCATCACTGCCATCCGTAGTTATTGTCGTCTCACCACATTTTGGCCAATTAACCTCTGGCACGCTTTGGGTGGGATTGAAACCGCTATCTTCAGACACTGTTCATCTTGAACTGTAGAGATTCAACGTCTCTATCAACTGCGCCACGGGCCTCGAAGAGCGATCAAGGTTGGATTCTTTGATCTTATAAATCTGTTTAATATGTTGAAAATGCGAAATCCTTGACAGAATCGTTCATGCAATGATTATGTCAGTTTTTGAAATGTCAACATAGTTAAAATATAAAAAAATAAAGGTACGATAATCAACATCTCGAAATTGGGAACATAGACTTTTGTCATTTTATTGCGTGTGTGTGTGTGCGCGCGTATGTGTGTGAGTTAATTAATGGATAGATATTGTCGATTGACATGGAAAAATATCTTTGACGATCGATAAATAATTTCAACTGATAGAAATCACTTATTGAAGCAAACATTGATTTGGAAAAATACATAAAAGAATAGTTTTTTTTGGGGGGGGGTATTTTCCATGTTTTTAATTTATATTGACATTACGGCATAAATATATATTTTAAATCCGTAGTTTCAAAAAGTAAATAAGGTACATTTCTTCATTTTTATTTCTTGTGGCTTTTTGTTTCGTATGTTATTTGTTCATCTAATGTAAAGTTATGTGGCCGTAACTTCGAGGTTAGACCCAAATAACATTTTAACTGACAAATCTAATTTTGCGTCTAACTAACATATTAGCATTTTTTTTTTCGTTAGTAAGATACTATGTTATTGGAGAGTAACGCAAATTGTTAAATGTAAAAATATGTAATTAGTGTATGTCAGACATGATCAATAGAGAAAAAGAATCATTTAAACACACACACACACACACACACACACACACACACACACACACAGAAAGAGGATAACGCATTTGAAATTAATTCAAACCTGGGATCGAATCAACAACTATCGACAGATGATAAAATCAATAATGTAAAATTTTTATCTATCATCATATATTTTCACCGTATATATATATATATATATATGTGTGTATGTGTGTATATATATATATATATATATATATATATATGTGTGTGTGTGTGTATATATGGATGTATATATTTAGACAAATATTATTGAATAGCACGGAGTTATTCTGTTTTACAATTTTACTTTTTATCTTCTCCTATCTCCGAATTTTATGTTCTTCTCGAAATTGTATAAGTTGGATCCATAATCGCGAGCGCTTTCGACAGAAGTGCTTCTATCATCCTCAGGCATATTGTAGAAATAAATGTAGAAATGTATATATATGTATGTATATATATATATATATAAATATATATATATATATATATATATATATAACTACTTAATTTACTCACATAAATTTATATACGAAAGTATACATTTATGAGTAAACTTTAAGTATTTACTTCAAAAGTGCTCAATACGTAGGTAGAGCTAGTTAGTAAGTTATAAAATGCATATGGCGATTAAGAAGAATCTTAGAGTGGATGAAACGCAGAATATTCAGTGTAGCTTAATCGCCATATACATTTTATAACTTACTATATATATATATATATATATATATATATATATATATATATATATATATATATACTCGGGTTTTTTTTTTTATATTCAAAAGTAATGGACTAATGAATTCAACGAGGTTGTTAGATAGTGCTCAATAAAAAGAGCTGATAATACTTGTTTATTGTTATATAAACATGCTCACATCCCGCTGCTACAAATAGCCACTTGTTTCAATAAAACAACAGATATCATCAGGCAGCGACTTGACTATTCAAAAGTTCAATGAATAATCATTATTCATATTTATTAGTTTATTCATTGAACTTTTGAATAGTCAAGTCGCTGCCTGATGATATCTGTTGTTTGATTGAAACAAGTGGCTATTTGTAGCAGCGGGAGGTGAGCATGTTTATATAACAATAAACAAGTATATATATATATATATATATATATATATATATATATATGTATGTATATATATGTATGTATATATATATATATATATATATATATATATATATATATATATATATATATATATATATATATTAGCGTTGGGACGATTGATCAGAATGGGAAAAATCGAAACTTTTTAGCGTATATGAATCGGTATCAGAATCTGAAAGGTATCTGTCTGTTTTTCCGAAGCCAAAAAGGATTCCTTCTTATTTATTTCTTTTTCTTCCACTGCTGGTAGAAACAATGCAATAATCAATATTTATTGATCTTAAATCATCGGTCAAACTAAAATCTATTGATCATCACATCACCATTTTACGTTTGAGAAAATATCTGTACAATTAACATGTGCTTTACAGTAACCGGGGACAATAGCAACTCTCTAGTTTAATATATAGAGACTTATCAAAAAATCAGAATCGGTAATTGTATCGGAATTGTCTCATTTGTAATCTATATATATATATATATATATATATATATATATATATATATATATATATATTTCACTAGGACAAGTAAAATTAATTCCTCTAATTTTGAAGCCCTGCTCCACGTATTTGGAGTCATTGTTTTCTGAATTATACCTTGGCCTTTTTTGCTAGGATCAAAGTGTAGTGTCTGTTCTGATACTACAATTCGCCTTCTCTGACCTTGATCAGTAGGGGTGGAATCCTTCTAGATTGGAGCAATTTTAATTTTTGTTCCTTTCCAGAATGACCCTTTTTGTGGCGCTGGATTTTTTCCACACTAAAAACAGACATTGTGTCTAACTCTGCCCCTATCGGGAGGCAAGGAAATAGGAATACATAGTTGTGTGTGTGTGTGTGTGCGTGTGTGAGTGTATGTACACATTATATGTATGTAGATGTACATATATACATGTATATGCATGTACACACATGCATACATATATATGTATACATACATAAATATATGTACATATACATATATTTATATACATACATATATATGTGTGTGCGTGTGTGTGTGTGCGTATGTGTGTGTATTTTGACAGCATTCATTATTTATGCTCGTCTAGTTGAACACTACAGAGTTATTCTTTTTCCGAAATTTTTGGATATCTTTTCCATTCGCCGAGCCGTCTTTTTTATTTCAGCTGGCTTGTTGTATAAAATGGCGCCCAAAAGTTGTTGTCCAGCCATATTGTTCTCAAGCGCTTTCTATCGCTGAATCCGATTATCATCAAGAGCGATTGTTGTTGTTATCGTTTTTTTTTCTTTCCTTTGAGTCTTGGTCTAAATCCTTTAATATGAAAAACTGTGTTTTTCAAAATCTTTATTCATAATTATAATAATATCCTTTTCTCTATATAACCGTATTTCCATCGCTTTTAATATTGTTTAGGTTTTAATCTAACTTATCTTCAATCTCTTCTCGTGATGTTAACCTTAGAAATAAGTGATAATCAGAGCAAGCAAGGTCAGGAGAATATGCAGGCAGCGCAAGATTTTCAAACTAACTTAGCCTAGGTGGTTTTAGTTAGTAGTGCCTTACCATGAAAGATTATAACTTCCTTCATGTTGACTAAGGAAGCTCATTAATGGATCAACATGGCTTAATATATTGCAGAAACAAGATAAATCTTGCATTAATAATTAAAAATAAATGCGATAATTTAACCATGGTGACATGTTGAAGTCCAAATAAAATAATTAAAGTAATACCCCGGGATACAGTGGCACTAGGATAAGGCTTTTTCAGGTTACGATGTACCTATTTACTATGCCTCCCCACGGGACAGAGTTAGACACCAGGGTCGTTTTTTTTAACGTGGAGAAAAGGTACAAAAATAAAAATTGTCTCAGTCGTGAAGGATTTCTCCTCCACCGAAAGAGAACAAGAAATAGAAGTGCAGCATCTGAAGAACAGATACTACACTTTGATCTTGTCCCGAAGGCCAAAGGTTACGATGTAGATTACGATGTTTTTTTCCAGCCCCTAGTTACGATATTTGTTCCTCGTCTTACGGTGTTATTTATAATGTTATTTGATTATCTACATGTGTATTATATACTGTACTGTATTTTGTTATATGTTAATGCCGTATCCCGGGGTTCTACTGTATTATTTCCCTTCTGCAAACCCAGAAAATTTTTTACACCGGGTGATATATATATATATATATATATATATATATATATATATATAGAGAGAGAGAGAGAGAGAGAGAGAAAGAGAGAGAGGGAGAGAGAGAGGGAGAGAGAGAGAGGGAGAGATATGTTTTTTTAATAGTAATTCACTGTTCATTTATAAAAATACTTATATCTTTGAAGCTCAATGCATCTCAATGTAACTACAGAGCATATACAACTAGATGACAAAACAGCTATTTTCCAAACTCCAAGATGTTATTCATTTTACCACTTATTTTATTCAACATGTCAAAACGTTCACTCTTGACAGTATCTATTTCGTAGCGCAGAAACACTTATATAATTATGCTGTTTTTAATATTTCCCGCTCAGACTCTCCAGAAAAGTAGGAACGTTTTAGATTTAAAAAGAAAATAAAAATATATGGGAATGATCACATAAATTCGAAAATATCTAATGAACATTTACATCGTGTGTTTTGATATTAGATCCATGTATATATATATATATATATATATATATATATATATATATATATATATATATATATATATATATAATGAATTAATGACGAATGCCTATATTCCAAATTTCATGATGTTGACCATCTTACAATTTATTCTTTTAATTCATTTGACATTCACAATTCTTGACAGTATCTGTTTCATAGCACAAAATCATTCACTTAATTATTATATCAATCAATGAATAGCAACAATCAATTTCTAAGTTCAAAATGGCGTAATATAAGCAAACTATTAGGTATTTGCAGCTCCCCCTTCACATTTTCGGATATTTAATCATATCCAAACGCATCTAATTTCCTTTTGATTGTTGCTATTTCTTCGGATGTCTTAAGGGCAAAATAGATTCTCTGATTTATTTAGTGAATGATTTTGAGCGACGAAACAGATACTGCCAAGAATGGTAAATGTCAACTGAATTAAAGGAATAAATTGTAAGGTGGTCAACATAATGAAATTTGGAATATACATTTTCGTCATTTATTTATTATATGCTCTGTAATTACATTGAGCTTCTTAATTGAATATTGGTGTATATATAAAAAGGGGAATATAAGTGAATGAGGAATATTTCCACTGAAAAATATACATCTGTGTGTGTGTGTGTGTGTGTGTGTGTGTGTGTGTGTGTGTGTGTGTGTGTGTGTGTGTGTTGCTAATATGGCCATAGAAACTCTACTAGATTTGAAAAATGTGGAAATCATGAAAAGAAAGCACACGGAATTTAGAAATGGCGTTAAAAATATCTAGACAATAGTTCGAGAGGAAGACGTAGCGAGAAACTTCAGCATGCAAGTATATTCGAAGGTTGGCATTTATGACGGGGGATGACACAAAATCACGAAATAATACAAAATGTGTTTTTGTAAAATAATTACATAAGTCATAACAGAATGATATAAACAACGCCGACAAAAAACAAAAAAAAAAAAAAACAAAACACACACACACACACACACACACACACACACACAAAGCCGTGAGATATAAAAAAAAAGCAAGATGAAGCAAAATGACACAGAAGTCGTGACATTATTTATTTCCATCTCACCGCAGGAAGATGTTACACAAGGCTAGGAAGGTGGAGTACTCTTGCTTATTTAAAATTGATTGGTTGGTATCGTCGGCATTCACTGGCAGGAGGCCTCAGGCAGTAACAATAAACTTATTTCACTCGAAATATCAGAAACAACAACCTGGAAGGGTGGATGTGATCGAACTGAACAGCCGTTCTTTAGCCTGAGAGGGCAAAGAACATTTAAAAATATGACATAGACTTCGTTGGCTTTGAAACCGAGGTGCTTCCCGACTGAAAACCTGATTGACAAGATTACTTGAAACTAAAAAAATAAAGCTGTAAGGGTAAGTAAAATCTATATATTAATACCGTAATACATTCAACGTACGTATGTCTGTCAGTGTTTCCAGATTATAAAGTATTCGATCGGGAGATCCTATTTATTAAAAAGAAGTATAGAAGGTGAAAACATACTACGAACATCAAGTTATTAGTATATAGATACGTTAATTTAATGTTTGTAGTATGTTATCACATTCTATTCCCCTTTTTAATAAATAGGATCTCCTGATCACAGAAAAATGCAATGTAAAAAAGAAAAAAATATTATGCAGCCTTTGGGCCGTACGTGAACTAATATATACCTTCTTAGTCTTCTAGCTTGAATCCAAGAGCAGTATCTGTTCTGTCTAAAGATGGTACAATGATATCGTGGTGTTTTCGTTCGCGCCGGGGGTCCATACAATCGTAATATGTCACAGACTCCTATAAAAATATTAGAAATAAACCGTAATGACTAGATATACTCTGACACTATATTAATGGTATTATTAGATAAATGCTTTTACAGATTTAAGAAAAGGGCTACAATAATGTCGCGAGGTTACCATTCACGTCAAACGTTCACAGAATGCCCAGCGGCAATGTTACATATGAAAAATGCCACTGTGGAATTTCCACAGCTCGCACTAGTAAGAAAATAAAGTAATGGAAACATTAAAATGGAAGGCAATCAACATATACAAGTGCTGATTGATAATTCACCTATAATAAAATTGCCACTTCGTTACACATAAAAACAAATAATTTATTAAATCAAAATTTTGTTGAACGATATAATTCAAAGTGATACATAAAAACATACATATATTCAATTAAAATGCTATAGTAAAATTTGAAGTCAAGCGGTAAAGTAGCATATTAAATTGGTATGTATATATATATAAATATATATATATATATGTGCGTGTGTGTGTGTGTGCGTGCGTGTGTATAACATATATATGTGTATGTATAACATTTATACATGTATTACCTGTATATAACGCATATATTTATATATGCATATATATATATATATGTACAACTTATATATATATATAGAGAGAGAGAGAGAGAAATAAAAAGGAACAAACCGTATTATGGGTTCATCAACGTTTCATCTTTATTCCGAGACTTCCTCTGGAAGATACGATTTGTTCCTTTTTATTTCTCTATTTTGTCGGAATACTATTTCCATTATTTTCATCATCATCATCATATATATATATATATATATATATATATATATATATATATATATATATATGTATGCATACATTATATAGATATGTATATATGCATATATATACACACACATATATATAAACATATACTCATATATATATACATATACACATATATATGTATATATGTGTATATAAATGTATAAATATATACATATGCATATATATACATATACATATATACATATGAATATATACATATATGCATATATACATATATATATATATATATATATATATATATATATAGGGAGAGAGATAAAGAGAGAGAGATAGATTATCAAGAAAATAAGATGGCAATATAAAATATATAAACTATGCATATAGTTTAATCATTTATTCATGGATAATACCTTAATTAGGCGCGTATGATAAGTAAGATATATATATATATATATATATATATATATATATATATATATATATATATATATGTGTGTGTGTGTGTGTGTATGTATATATATATGCATATATACACATATGTATGTATATATATGTGTATATATGTATATATATATATATGCATGTATGCATATATATATATATATAATATAAAGCTGAACGCTGTGTGTGTGTGTGTGTGTGTGTGTGTGTGTGTGTGCGGTCACGAAGAGGCTCCTATATGGTTGACTATTTTAAAAATAATATAATAATAATATATAATGATAGAAGATGTATCGGGGATCAGGAATGGGTATGTTTGATCTGGCAGAACAGTGTTTCATAAAAATTGTGGGGTCTGCGTTCGCGCCTGGCCCTCAAAGTATGGAAATAAAAAATGAAAAAAAAAAACGTTTACAAGTGTTTTTGATATAGATTTACATAAGAATACTTTGATAAGTATGTTTTAACTTAAATAGGGATGGTATAATAAAATTGTGGGGTCAGCGTTCGCGCCTGTACTCCATGGAAATATGGCACAAACTGTAACAAAGACTTTTCATATCTATTTGCCTAAGTATACTTTGATAATTATGTTTCAGTTTGAAGAAATATGGCATAATAAAATTATTGGGTGTTCGTTCGCGCCTGACCTCCATAGAATGTAAATATGTCACAAAGTTTAACAAGGTTTTTTTAAAGGGGCGAGGGTCCACAATAACACCTTAACTTTAATCTTAATTCACGTTAGCTTTTATTTTTTTTTTTAGTTGAATCATATTGTGTCGAATTTATTCACCACATAAATAAATATACAAGAAATAAATGTTACCATAGTCAATTCATGTCCAGTTCATGTTTTTTTTTGTTTTGTTTTGAAATAGTTTTTAATGCTCTTTACTTGAAATAACTTAAACTAAAAGCGAACTTAATTAAAACGAAATTTGAGGCGATAACTACTTAAATGAATTTTTATATAAACTACATATTCCTTACGTTGACGAAACTCTCTTAAATTGTTAACACAGAATGCTCAGGTGGCCCTCCTTCAAATTGAAAACGGGGCTCTCCATTCCAAAGTCGCGGCCATTTTGTTTTTTTTTAAACCGGTTCGTGAATTAAAAAAAATATTTTTTTACAAATTACTTAAAAATACAAACCAATGAACTTTTTTACCATAAAAGTAACTTTTATTGACTATGGTAATATTTATTTCTTATATATTTATATTACTATATATATAACATTTTCTCTTTGTAAGGAAACATCATTTTGTTGGTCACTCTTAGCTACGAATGGAAAAAAAGTTGATATAAAAAATATATTTTCGCAAAAATTATCTTTACTTTCATCATATTTTGCTTAGGGTAAAATTTTTGAGTATAAAATCCTATCTCTTTACAACCCCCTCCTTTTCATAACCTATCATACTTTCATCAATCACAGTCCATTTTCAGTAGGTTGTTTTTTGAACCCAGTTAACGACCGGTACTTTTGCTAGTATATATATATATATATATATATATATATATATATATATATATATATATATATATATATATATATAGTCAGGTCATGTCATATGCTACTGGTACCATGTAACCCAGTACTACCTGCCTCACGATCGGGTTACCGGCGACTAAACTGGTTCCCGCACCAGACTTGTTTGGTGAGAAGGGCGGCTAGTCTCCCTGAAGGATTAAAAACAAGATCTTTCAAAGGGCGAATGAACCCTTTTTCGGGGTCAACAGCCAACTAGCACCGTGTGTGTTTGTGTGTATGTATGTGTGTGCTGGGGTGGAGAGGGCTCCCGTAAGCCGTGACGAAGGCAACATTTCTAGGAGAAGCAAATCTTTGATTTAAAAAAAAAACATAAAGCGGGAGACCAGTACCCGCATTAAGCTGATCTGCAGTTTAACGTGTTGCTGGCTATCTTGCTCTTGCTTGTTGCTGGATCTCAACATTTTGAACCGAGAGAGAGACTTAGCGGTCGTACAAAGCTAAGACTCTGTAATATCATCTGTGCATAGATACACCCCCCCCCAGGTATTTGTCTATCAAAATGGTCCTGTTGCGATGGAAGTCATTTTTGGGCTCATGGACTTTAAGTGTCTGAGGAAGTGGCACTCGTTTGACAAGACGTTGCAATCATCATATGTATATAAGCTCCTCTTCTTGAGTTGAGCATATTGAGATGTGATACACGAATCACCATTAGCGTATAAGCGATGGTCTTTGTGTAAACAAATCGAGCTTAGGTATTTCGGACGATGTCAAAACATCGTTAATTCACGACTTGCACAACAGCAGCCAATTAGCGTAATGGTTAGGAGCCTTGACTGTCGTACAAGCGGTCAGGTATAAATTCAGTACGCTCTAAACACGAAACACTGCCGATGAGATCTGAAGTGTTAAAGTGGCGTGGGGCTAGATTTATATGGGCATCCTTAGTGTGGAGTTGTGAATCGTGATGCTTGTTCACGTTACATTTAAGTTTCCGCATTTTTGTGCAGTCAGTGGAATAGGGAATAGGTACGGAATTCTAATGACTAGTGATTTCAGGATAAAAGCTATTAGAGTAAAAGCCTTTCCGGCATTTGGATGCCTCTACACACTTGTTGAGTTTGTAAGGAGGAACAAAGCTTCTTTCTTAGAACTGCACGCCTGTGGAACTCTGTTCTGTCTGCCTGCTTCCCACCTGACTACAACTTGGATGTCTTCAAGTCCAACGTTAACGAATTCCTAATGAACCGCCCCCTTAAGTAAACACTTCATCAAATCTCCACACTAACGTACTGTACTTGCAATAACCCTTATCCCTGAGTGGCTTCCGGGCCTTGATAAGTGGTGACCACCGTGTAAAAAAAAAAAAAACGTCAGGAACATAAGTGCAGCCAGTTCGTCAGAGTATAAAGCGTTGAAGAACTTGTTGATCAAGCACATGGATGAAATGTTGCGGCGTTGGGACATGGGCTGGAAATTGTTAGACTTATTGAATTAATGATTCTCTTTGAGTCGAAAAATTCCTTTGGAGTCGAGGGCGATCCAAATGATTCCTTATCATTAGCTACGACACTGAGGTTCCGTAGTCAAGAATTAAGAAGTGTAGGATAAAATGCTTTTTCTTTTTCATGGATTGCCCTACTAATCCTTGATCTTACAACGTAGAATGTTTAGCAAGAGGTGTTATCTAGTAAAATATTTAGTCTCTGTTATGACTCGACCGGGAATTGAACCCCGTTCGCCCAGCCCATAGTATACATCCTCGCTATTATGTCACATGGGCCGGTGACTGAAATAGGAATACTACATAACAATTACAACTATCTGTTTCATTAAATAGACATCGGAGCAAAACAAACAAAAAAAAACAGAACATAGAAGTTAGGGAGTATCAAACGATACTCTAGCGAGTTACTATGAAGCATCCTCTATGCGAAGTATCACTACACTCATAACCGTGGAAAAGTCGAGATTTACTCCTACAGGAAGTTAGACATAAGGTCAGGTACAATTTTGAAAAACTAGTGCAGCTTACAAAATGTCTGAACAATATCATCAGAATTCCTCAGTAGGGTTCCTCAGACAACTTCCAATAAAATAAATCCTTCTAAAAGAGAGAACGTAAAGATTGTGAGAGCGTTTAGACAACCTGCTAGTAACAAGTGATATATATATATATATATATATATATATATATATATATATATATGTATATGTGGGTATATATATATGTATATATGTATGTATATAAGTATGTATATATATGAACTCCTTTTCTGGGTCAACGGCCAACTAGCACCGTGTATATTTGTGTGTGTGTATATGTGTATTGGGGTGGAGAGGGCTCTCGTAAGCCGTGGTGAAGGCAACCTTTCTAGGAGAAGCAAATCTCTGATTTAAAAAACAATAAAGCGGGAGACCAGTACCCGCATTAAGCTGGTCTGCAGTTTAATTTGTTGCTGGCTATCTTGCTCTTGCTTGTTGCTGGATCTCAACATTTTGAACCGAGAGAGAGACTTAGCTGTCGTACAAAGCTAAGACTCTGTAAAATCATCTTTGTATAGATACTCTCTCAGGAATTTGGGCTCATGAATTTTAAATGTCTGAGGGAGTGGCACTTGTCTGACAAGAGACTTTGCAATCATCATATATATGTATGTATGTATGTATATATATATGTATATATGTGTGTATATGTATGTATGTATATATATGTATGTATATATATAGATTTATATATGTGTGTATATGTATGTATATATATGTATGTATATATATATGTATATATGTATGTATATAAGTATGTATATATATATATATATATATATATATATATATATATATATATATATATATCCCTTCCACCTACCACATCTCTGAAAAACCCCTACTAGTCACATTCACAAAACATACACTTCAATTTTCCCCGGTATGTAGATCGTACGCAAATAAAAAATAACGTGGCCTTGACACTCGTTTCAATATTTTCTTTTTTGGTCTGATGAAGTGTTGTCTCTGAATTGGGTCTCCACTGAAATATGTATGCACATATGTAACCAATAATGGTTTATAATAAACAGAATATATATATATATATATATATATATATATATATATATACATATATATATATTTGTCAATTTATTTTTTTATTTACTTTTTTATGACCCATCCTGAAACTCTTTACACCTATAGTTATGTATCATATCTGTTTCCAGTAAAAATTAACCATTGCTTAAATGTTTTTCCAAAATGTGTCCTCTTTAAGAAAATGGCTTGCAGAGCCTCTCAACCTCACTCACAAAGCATAGATCTAATGGTTAACGACAGACTGGTGCCTGGACGTCCCAAGTTTGAATCCAGTTTACTTAGGATATTGGTAAACTTCACGAGGTTCCTGCCATAACCCCTGATGTCTTTCTATAACGAATTCTTACTCGAAAAATATCGGGAGAAATTAAAGCCAACAACAGAATCTTCGGATGCATAAGATATGATGATGATAAAGTCTCAAAGGATAAGGGTTTACGAGTGTCGAATAGATTGTGAGACAATATTGTGATCAGTAATGGTGGAACGTGAGTAGGGTTTTATTATTCAAGAGGACGATTCAAAAAACTTATTTATATCATATTTGAAAACGACGATGTTATAGTCAGTTACGACGCAGACGAAATGCTTTGAGAGAGAAACTTTGCTCATGGAATTAATATTTTCATGAAATGATAGAGAATTTCTGTAGCTAGATGAGTATTTGTTGTGAACTTTGTGCAGAAACACCAAAGAAGCTCAGTCGAGCACCTTCCATGGACATGACGAAAGTGCGGAGGCGCCATCAATTTTCGGATCCCCCTATATATGCTGAGAAGCGATAGGTATGAAGTTGTTGAATCGACTATTCTATTACGTCACTGGATCTACTCATCCCCTCTCCCGTTATTAGATTTTGATGACGTCAGTCATTGTGGGTTCAGAGTCCTGTTCCGAGTGACCCGTGCGGCTGACCCACATCAAATTAGATTACAAATGTATGTTTGGATAAAAACTCATCAAAACTGCGTAAAAAATATTGTTTTGAAACATCTGACACATTTAGGGGCGTGGCTGTCAGACGGGGAAATCGAGGAGAAAAAATAAATAGTAAAATAATGTACATGAAAGTGTGTCATGTTTATCCGAGCGGAAAGAGAATAAAAAAAAAACTGCGTTTACGTCGAGGCCAAGTCGAAGGTAACAGCTGGTTTTCTTGGTTCACCAGACTGGAAATAATTAGCTACCTTGTTCAAGAACCTATTCCGCCATACACAATAAACAAAATTACAAAACTTTTTTTTTTTTAATAAAATCTGCAAATGTCCAGAGAAAAATTCAGAAGTAACAAAAAGTATTTATTCCCAAGTTAAAATTTATTCAAAAAATTCAAGTCGAGATAATTAAAGAACATTATTCATTAATATAATAAAACGTAGACATTTTAGCTCCTTAAAACCGATTAACATTTATAGACCGTGTAATTAGAATGAGTTCTTGATGCCAACTTTTTAGAGGAAAAATGGTAGTATAGTGACTGTATTAAATGCTAATCTCTATTAATTCCTTAATGTGCATCCAACAGATACCATAATGCTTAGTTCACTGCACCATATCAAAAGGAAAGTCCATACAAAATTGCAACCAGATCCGTCCACTAGTTTCCGAAAAATAATTAAACTAAAATACTAATCTCTATTAATTCTTAACTGTGCAACCAACAGATACCATAATGGTTTGTTACACCTTATAAAAAATTACTATACGGAATTTAAACTAGATTGGCTTACTAGTTTCTGAGGAATAATAGAACTTAAGTACTAATCTCTATTAATCCCTTACCCTGCATGGATCGGATGCCATAATACTTAGTCCGCTGCTCCTCATCATAACAAAATCTATACAAAATTTCACACAGATCGGCTCAGTAATTTCCTAAAAAAAAGTGGACCGGACGAACAGACAAACATACAGACTAACTAGGAGAAATATAGTATAGATAAAAGCTGTACATACTCGGCGTTACCCGGGATAAAATGAAGTAATTTTAATTCACAATTTTAAATTTGCTTTTTGAACGTATCATTTTTTGAAAAACTTATACAGAAAAAGAAAATTAAAGGTTGTTAGACATATTTTATTAGATTACTCTTTTATCTATTTTTACCTATCAGTTTTTAAGTGAGCTTGATATTCCTCCACAGCAACCACATACCTCATTTCTAACGTTGCCATCCTCGTGGGGAGGTAAGTACGTATGAGCAGGATCTGCCAGAAAGGACTTATCCTGCCTTGACAGAGTTCAAAATAGACTTCGTAGCCTCGTAGGATATTCTTTTTCTCTTCCCTGCAACCTCTTTCCTACAGAAGAGATGTTGCAAGCTTGTCTTTGCTTTATCGTTATTTTCATGGCAAGTGCTCGACTGAGCTTCAATCTATGGTTCCCCCCCTTGCCAAACTTTCACAAAAAACACTCGTCTAGCTGAAAACACTATCAATAATTCCCCCCCACTCTTTATCTGTGCCTAAACCTAAACGTAGATTCCATGAACAAGGCTTCTTTCTCAGAACCGCCCGCCTGTAAAACTCTTCTGCTTTCTTGCTGACTACAATATGGTTGTCTTCAAGTCCAATGTAAACAAGTTCTTGATGAGCCGTTCCACTTAAGTTGACAAATTTACCGAATTTTCATTACTAACGATTACTATATTGTCCAATTGACTACTGTACACAGTTTAACACTTATCCTGGAGTGGCCTCTGGGCCTTGATTAATGGTGATGCCTATGTAAAAAAAAATGAGCACGTTTAATAGATGGGTGTGTTTGCTGACGACACCACGCTCTATAACAGAGACAAGAGGAAAACGAATGAACACATATCCAAGGTAATGGCGGAAACACTAGAGGAAGACCTCCAGTCAGTAGTTGAATGGAGACAAAAATGGATGGTAACATTCAATGCTGCTAAGACTAATCTTGTTTCCTTTAATAATTACTGGAAACCTTCTCAACCACCAATAGCTATAACAACTGATAAATTACCTGAAAGTACTTCGTTCAAACTCCTCGGCTTAACATTCAGTTGGAACAGATATATCGAGGGCATTGCCGGGGATGCTGCGAGGAAAGTGAGCTCTCTATACCGTGCTAGAAAGTTACTTACGTCTGAAAGTATCACGTACCTCTACAATGTCACTATTCACCCATGTATGGAGTATTGCCACATTTGGGATGCTGTATCTGCTACTAGTCTCTCACTCCAAGACAGGGTTCAAAAGAGAGTCGCCAACCTAATAGGTACCGAACTGTCAGTTCTGTTCCATTGACGAAATGTTTCATACCTCTGCCCGTTTTACAAGTATTTTAATGAGATGCTGCAACGAACTACAAGCCCCTGAATCCCCTCAACGCAAATATCCCCAACAAGCAGATAAATCCCGCTCCTACAGCGTAGAGATCCCCAGATGTCAGAAAGCCTTCTGCTCTATAAGGTTCTTCATCAGAACAGCTAGACTTTTGAATTCCCTTGCGGGTTCCTGCTTCCCTGACTGTACTGACATGCAGAAGTTAAGTGTAATGTAAACATACATCTTGCTGCTCAACTCCCTACATAGTATCCCTACAAATTATGCCTCAGATAGTAGCCCCCTACATCAAAGTGACACTGTGTCTTGTTTGGGGTGAATACAATAAAAAATATTGATCATTTGTGATTCAAACATACGATGTACATTGTAGCTATTACTTACAGCATATTTGGTGACACAGAACGGTTCTTTTCGAATTTATTTTGATGGTTTCATTATAAGAAATATACGTATAAACTTTCAAGTAATTTCTTAGCACTTTTTCCTTTTTTCACCGCAATCAAGGCAAATTGTCATTGCAACGTAAGAGCCAAGATGAATTAGGGGCCACATTTATAGAGACATCCAACATAAAGTGTTAGAAAATGACTGTTCACATTGCATTTAAATTACTACATGTTAGCACAGTCAATGAAACAGGGAGCAGAAAAGGAATTCCGAACTCTGGCAGTTCGAGGGAAGAAATTACTAGATTGACATCTTTTCCGTTACCTGTAGCAGTAAAGAAGAACTTTGTTGCTTATCCAGTTAGTCGAAGTGATTTACGTCAAAAGGAGCGACGAGTTAATCGAAACACATTTCTTATAGCAAAACAGACACAGGGATGCATCATAGATTTACAAAGCGAGACCTAATCCATGGGATATTTTTTTTAACCCTGTCTAAGAGTGAGAGACTAATGGTGGATGCTCCTGCACAGATGTGGCATGAATGGGCGAATGGCGTCTTACCAGACCTTTCAAGCTGGATATAAGTGTAGTATCTTTTTAGGCTGGTTAAAAAAAACAGTAATTTTTATGATGCATTGCGCTGTCTTGATGAAACGCGTCAGCAATTTTAATGTATTATTTCGTGAAATACCATTTTCTATTTAGAAAAAGTTACGAATTTAAAAGAAATTGGAGACGGATAAAGTGTAATCTATGACATATTGACGTTTTTTTTTTAGTTGTATCACTTAATAAAATATAAATATTACTTTTATAACAATTCATTTACAAAATTATAATTTGCCTATAAAATTATACGCATTGCGGCGCATTTCCCGTTCTTAAGAAACAAGTCAGATAATTTAATTAATCAATTATTAGTGTATATGTGTTTGTATATATATATATATATATATATATATATATATATATATATATATATCGGACAGATATATGTATATATGTATTGATATGTATGTATGTATGTATGCATGTATATTTATATATAAATACATACACACACATATTTTTCATTCAATTTTCACCCCAAGCAAGGCACAATACCACTAGGGAGGCTGCTATTGGGGACATACGTTGCAGGGACGTAATCAAGGGAGACGAGCAGCATTATACTAGAACACACACACACACACACACACACACACACATATATATATATATATACATATATATATATATGTGTGTGAGAGAGAGAGAGAGAGACAAAAGCAGACAGAGACAGAGAGAATCATAAATTAAAATTCTGTGGAGACAGTACGTGTGAAAAAATAAATAAAGGAAAAAGAATCAAATTAAACGCAAGAATATAGTATACAAAACGTGAGTTTAACCGGTTTCCTTCAGACAAACGTGTTCGTAGGTCGGAACGAAACTGGTGAATCTCTCGTTTTTTTTATAATTTATTTCCGTTTTAAGGTTTGTTTTCTCTTTTATCTTTCCTCCACTCACCCTCCACCTTAACCTCCACCATATATATATATATATATATATATATATATATATATATATATATATATATATATATATATATATTGACATTTTAATTATGCTATATATGCAAGCTAGATATGTTTGTTTTTATTGACAAACGAAGTAATAAGGTTAATTGCATTGATTTAAATTTTTCAAACGTTTTTTTTTTTTCTTTTTTTACTTGAGCTGTGTACAGTCCAAGTTGATTTTATTACCTCTATTTCCTTTTTGTGTCTTTCATAAATTAATTGACATCTATTTATTTCTAGGAGATTTTTTGTTATATATATATATATATATATATATATATATATATATATATATATATATATAAAACATTAACATGTTTTATTAACTATTTGCTCTTATACAGGGTGACCCAAAAAAACAAAAGCTAAATGGAGGCCATCTAGAACATATGTTATAGAACGGATAAAAAAAGGCCAAAGACCCTAGTATTTGAATGTGATGTTTTGAATATAATAAACTAGTTATGACCAAAGTTTCATTTCATTCGGACAAAACACTACGAAAAGGGGCCTAATTAGAGTTGGAGTCCGTTTATTTTGGGGTACCTGTTTAAATATATATATATATAAATGTGTCTATATGTATATATATGAATATATATATAAATAAATGTACATATATATATACATATATATATATATATATATATATATATATATATATATATATATATATATATATATATATATATAACGTTGCGTAACCGTAGGCTACAGATGTCAATCGCATCAAGAAAAAAGTTCGATTTTTCTCCTCAGTTTCATTTCTCATCAAAGCTGTTTCACGTTTTTTATTCAAATGCATTAGTTGCACTCAATGACCTCAAATCGTCTCCCGAGTGGGCGTTTTTCCTCGACTGCTTCCCCACATTCTTTCCTGGTACTACAGGTTTGATTCTTCAGATTTTACCTGTCTGGCAACAACGGCGTTCTGTCCATCGAACCCCTCAACTTCCTCAATTCTACACCAACTATCTCTCCTCCAAACCTCACATCGCACACCCACAACTATTGTCTCTTCATTCGACCAATTCCTTTCCGTTTCGTTAGTTCCAAATCTTCTATCCCTATATACTAAGAATAATAGATATTTTCAATCCTGGATTGAGGTAGTTACTATATATATATATATATATATATATATATATATATATATATATATATATAAACTGAACGTCTGTGTGTGAGTCTGACCACGAATAGGCTCCTATATGGTTGACTATTATAGAAAACTTATCACATATAATGATAGATGTATCGAGACACAGGAATGTGTATGTTTGATCTGGCATAATGATGATTCATTAAAATTGTGAGGTCTGCATACGCGCCTGGCCCCCAAAGTTATGGAAATATAAAAAATAAAAATAAAAAAAAACATTTACAAGTGTTTTTGATATAGATGTACCTAATAATACTTTGATAAGTATGTTTTAACTTAAATAGGAATGGTATAATAAAATTGACTTTTCATATCTATCTGCGTAAGTATACTTTGATAATTATGTTTCAGTTTAAAGAAATATGGTATAATAAAATTGTGGGGTCTGCGTTCGCGCCTGGCCTCCAAAGAATGGAAATAGGCACAAACTTTAATAAAGACTTTTCCTATCTATCTGCGTAAGTATACTTTGATAATTATGTTTCAGTTTGAAGAAATATGGTATGATAAAATTATGGCTGTTTGTTCGCGCCTGACCTCCATAGAAAGGAAATATGTCACAAAGTTTAACAAGGTTTTTTAATATAGATCTGCAGAATATTGTGATAAGTGTTTCAATGTAAACAGGTATGGTATAATAAATGACGGGGTTTATCTATTTTATTTTTACTTTCATCATATTTTGCTTTGGTTTTGATACCCCCAAATTCGAAGCTATCTCTTTTCAACCCTTCCTTTTCATAACCTATCATACTTTCATAAATCAGAGTCCATTTTTTATAGGCTGTTTTTGAACTCAGACAACGATGGGTACTTTTGCTAGTATATATATATATCCTTGCCTCATTTTGATTTGAGTGAATGAATATGGATTTAGATTTAGGAGTATTAAAACGAATTGAAATTTAAAAAAATCTTATCTAATTGTTCGCTATGAATAAGGTGGGTAAAAAAATGACATGGGTCATATATATATATATATATATATATATATATATATATATATATATATATATATATATATATATTTGAACGTTAAAAAACGACATTATTTTTGCACCAACCTAATAAGCATTGTTCAAATTCAATCCAAATCCGAAATATTTGAATTTTCCAATCCTCGTTTGTGTGCATAATGATTCTTCTAATTACTTTTGAAAAAATTCAAAGAAATGTACAAGTTAAGGAACATATGTTATAAATTAAACAGTTTAATGAAATTCTATGGCTTTCGAATTCACTTTTAGTATTCTTCATTTGAGTGAAATGTTTAATTATTATCAAAAGTTTCCTAATAAAGTCATGAAGTCATGAAAGCGAATCAAAATGTTCAGATAATAAAACGATTTCTTTTTATTCTTTAATGATTGTGAAATACAAAGAATAATCAACGCACTGAAAAAACATGGTTTCTTCTTTATAAAACTGAATTAATGAACACAAGAAGAAATGATGTAAAACACGTGTTCTTGATTCAATATCAACGTTTGCCATAACACATTTGAGATACTGCGTTTTTGAATTTTTGAGATGACGATTCGTTATTCGTATTATTTGGATTCATCGGACTACTGTTCTCATCTTGAGTGTGATTTTCACAATGTTTCGGTCGATGTATCCTCCGACCTTCTTCAGGTGTATCTTGTCGGACTCCGGAGTGTTTCTGTCGATGACACCTGGGGCAGTGTTTAGAGTACTTCGAAAAATCGATTATAAAATATTTCCCTGAAGGTCAAAGGTTCAATTCTCTGTGTGGGCGACCGAAAATGCAATTACGAATTACTTAGGACCTCTATCCAGTCATTGCTGATGGAGTGAGAGAATGTTACCTCCGTGAAGTAAAAAAAAAAAAAAGAATGATGTGCGAAATTCGGTCCAGGTTTCTGAGTTCGACACTGTACGGGTTCGAACCTGCCTGCCTACTGCCATTTTTTTTTTTTTTTTTTTTGCTCAACACACATCTCCAAACACCCGAGCAACGCCGGGCATCCAAACTAGTAAATAGTAAATAGTGAAGCTGATGATCTGTAACATTTAAAAAAAAGTTTAATAGTAATCCACTTTATAGAAGCACGGAGAAAACGGAATTCACAATATGAAGTTAGAAATATCGACCACGTGCGTATCTGTATTTTTTTTTAAATAAATAAACATTTATTCATTTAAAGTTTCAAATTTTCGGCTTAAAAAAGAAAATTCCTGATGAAGGCTTTAAATAAATAAATGATTGTTTATTTTTTTAAAAATACAGATATGCACGTGTCATTCTTTCTAACTTCATATTTAAAAAAAAAATCAAAATTGTATATTCATGATAGGTGGGTCCACTACAAAGATTCCTTCACCGATAGTCTTGAGCCTCAGAATTGGTATAGGTCATCTACAACTTTGTAGATGCTTTTGTAGAGAGGAGTTCTTTTTTTCGGGGTGAGAGTACTGGTCTCAGGCCCAA
>NC_136487.1:153979664-153989664 GCF_053919585.1 Euprymna scolopes | reverse complement strand
CCTACCTGAAAGGTTAATGGGTTATTATGGTTATAATAGTGCCCACTAGTGAATAGAGCTATACATGCATTTTTTTTAATATTATTATTATTATTATTATTATTATTATTATTATTATTATTATTATTATTATTATTATTACATACATTTTTAACTAGACGTGTTTTGATTCTAACTATTGCAAATATCTATACATTATATTGTTTCATTGTTCGAGAATTGTTTAAGATTTAAAATAAAAATATTCACGCGGGTGTTATGACTAAGTTAAATAAAAGCAACCGTAAAACAAGTTTGGTTTCGTAAATCTAATATATCTATTTATATGCCTATATACTACAAACCTATTGATTTATTGTTTACTATAAAAATATTCTAAAGTGTTTCAACAAACATTTCTGACACATGCGTATGCATACATACATATACATAAATATAAACATGGCGATATATAGATACAATGCCTCCTTCTGTACACCGGATTCCAAAGCGTTTTTACTCAAGAACGGTTCTACTAAATTATATAACAAGATTTTTTGCCCTAACGAATTTTTAAGATTTCTATTTCTTTCCATCAATTTTTTTTTCTTTTAAAACCAAGAAGAAATCTTTAACTGCATTTTTTTTTCTTTTCTGTCTCTGATAAAAGGTTTTGTGAATTTCCACTATTCAATGAATCACGTGTAAGATGAATTATACTTATAATAAAATAAATAAGTGTATGGTACATCCGTCTATTTGTTTAGTATGTTCACTTCCGACATATATATATATATATATATATATATATATATATCAATCACCGAAACAGTGTCTCATGGTAAACAACTAATGATCTCTTAAATTACCATTGGTACCAAAGTAAATTCCAGAGAACAAGTTGATGCATTGATTGCTAGTGATTAAATAACTTACTTAATAGTTTTCTAAGGAATGATAAAAATTATAGAAATTGAATAAGTTTTTTGTTGTATAGTTTTAAAGTTAAAAACTTCCAAAACTATATATATGTATATATATATATATATATATATATATATATATATATATACATATATATATATACATATATATATATATAATGTCCGTATGTATATATCTATGTGAATATATATATATATGTGTGTATGTATGTGTATATATATCTATATATCAATATATGTGTGTATGTATGCATATGTATATACATATATATATTTATATACATATATATATGCGTGTATGCATATGTAAGTGTATATCTATATATCTATATGTATGTTTATATGATTGATATCTATATCTATCTATATATCTATCTATATATATGTATGTATATATGTATGCGTATATACATATATCTGTCTATCCATATATATAGATTATATATATATATATATATATATATATATATATATATGATGTTTTGTTTTCCAGATGCAAAGTAACCAATAAAGTTTTACTCAATATCAAAATATGCACTGTTACGTAAAAACTTAAAGACTAACTCTAAAATATATTTATTTGAATTTACTCGTAGTGAATAAAGAAAAACTAATGTGGTCATGTATGTATATATATATATATATATACATATATATATGTATATATGTATGCATATATGTATGTATATATGTATGTATGTATATATGTATGTATGTATATATGTATGTATGTATATGTATGTATATGTATGTATATATGTATGTATATATGTATGTATATATATATGTATATATATATGTATATATGTATGTATATATATGTATATATGTATGTATAGATATATGTATATATATGTATATATATGTATATATATGTATATATATGTATACATATGTATATATATGTATATATATATGAATATGTATATATATATGTATATATATGTGTATATATGTATATGTATATATATATGTATATGTATATATATGTATATGTATATATATGTATATATATGTATATATATGTATGTATATACATGTATATACATATGCATGTATATATATGTATATATATATGTATGTATATATATGTATATATATATGTATATATATATATTAATGTGTATATTTATGTATATATATGTATGTATATATATGTATGTATATATGTATGCATATATATGTATATATATGTATGTATATATATATATATATATGTATGTATATGTATATATATGTGTGTGTATATATATGTATGTATATATACGTATGTATATATATGTATCTATCTATATATATGTATATATATGTATGTATATATATATGTATATATATATATTGTGTGTATGTGTGTATGTATGTGTGCGTTAGGGTTGAGAGGGCTCCCGTAAGCCGTGGTGAAGGCAACCTTTCTAGGAGAAGCAAATCTCTAATTTAAAAAAAACATAAAGCGGGAGACCAGTACCCGTATTAAGCTTGTCGGCAGTTTAACTTGTTGCTGGCAATCTTGCTCTTGCTTGTTGCTCGGTCTCAACATTTTGAACCTAGAGAGAGAGACTTAGCGGTCGTACAAAGCTAAGACTCTGTAACATCATCTGTGTATAGATACTCCCTCACGCATTTGTCTATTAAAATGGTTCTGTGGCGATGGAAGTCATTTTTGGGCTCGTATCTGAGGAAGTGGCACTCGTCTGACAAGACGTTGCAATCATCATATATATGTATGCATATATATATGTATATATATGTGTGTGTGTGTATGTATACATATATGTATGCATATATATATGCATATATATGTATGTATATATATGTACGTATATATGTATATATATGTATGTATATATATGTATATATATATATATATATATATATATATATACATACATACATACATGTATATATACGTGAATACCTTAGATCAATTATCTAGACTTATTTAATATATTTTGACTTATTTTATCTTTTGCCGTTTGCACCTTATCTTTTATTTTTTTTAATTCATTTTTCTTTTAAATTTTGATTTTTTAATGTTACTGTAAGCACTTTCTTCCCACAATCGTTAACATATTAATTAATATAATTATTATAAAAAAATTATCATAAATATTAAGTCACCAACATGCTAATTCCCATTAACTTCTATTTTCATTATCATTGACAATTTAAGTCGATGATGATATCTAAACATGGAGATAAACTAATTATATGCATTTTTAGATTTTATTTTTGAATATTATTATTATTATTATTATTATTACTATTATTACTATTATTATTATTATTATTATTATTATTATTATTATTATTATTATTATTATTATTATTGTGTCATCATTGTCAAATTCTCAAAAATACTGGCAGATTGTAGACTTCTCAGTAGCCTGCGATAGGAATATGAGAGAGAGAGACTGAGGACGAGAAGTGGAGCAATTATGCCCCATTGGCCTTGGAAGTTAGGCGTATAAACGCGGTTAAAACACAAATAATCCCGGTCGTAGTTGCTACGCTAGGAGTAGTATTAAGCCGTGTGGAAGGAGAATTGAAAAAACTACGAATCCCCAATGTTTTAGGCGGCCTTCAGATCTCTGCTGTTGTAAGTACCACCAACATATTAGGAAAGCCCTTGATCTTTGAAGCTCCTGGGTTGGTGCCGCGATTGATGGAAATCCTCTGGAAATGTGTGCCATCTCTTTTCAAGGAGACGTTCATAAACGAAATCAGAGTTATCATTGTTATACAACCTTCAAAGCTTCGCGTAGTAAATAAGTCAGAAGGCTGTGATGAGTGATGGGAGTAAAAGTGGGGGAATGGACAGGAATGGTGGATGAATAGGAAGGAAAAAGACTTAGAATTACTGCCAAAAATTTATTTAGGGTTTCCCTCTTTTCATTCTTCCTCTTTCCCTTCTTTTCTCCCTTACGTCTTCCCCTTCTCTTCCTTATCGCTTAACCTCTTTACTTCTTTGTGTAGGGATGATAGTAGTCGCGTACTTATGCACAAAGAGGGCAACGTAACTCATAAATTTTCCGCACACAAAAAATCAAGTCAAATTGAAAGCATTTTTATAACTGCATAACCAAGATTGAATCTGAAACCCCTTTTTGCATAGACATTCTCCTACTGTTAGAACCTGTACACACTAGTATGTTTAAGATTTTGGGCGGCCATCACACATGCATGCGAATACTATTCTTTCAAATCTTCCATTTTTTATGAAATTTTCAATCCAAACAAGGCACAGTGCCACTTTGAAGTAGGCGTTTACTATCTGGGATATACACTGAAGGGATATTACGAGGGGAGGTAAGCAGCAAGATGTCTGTTCACATTACACTTGAACTTTTGCATGTCAGTACAGTTGGGAAAGCAGGATCCCGGAAGGAAGTTCCAAAATCTAGCAGTTCTGGGGAAGAAACTATTGGAGTAGAAGGCATTTTTACACCTAGAGATATCTATTTTGTAAGGGCGAGATTTAGCTATTTGTCGTGTTTGTCTCGGGTGCAAGTGCTTAGAGTTCGTCGAGCCATTCACCATTAAAATACTTGTAGAACAGGCAGAGAGATGCAACGTCTCGTCGATGGGACAGCGACTGAAGCTTATATGACAGTTCAGGACCTATCAGTTTAGCGACTCTCTTTTGAACCCTATTCAGACGGGAGAGACTAGTAGCAGATGCACCAGTCCAAATGTGACAACAGTACTCCATACATGGGCGAATGGTGGCCTCATAGAGGTATAGGATATGTCCAAGCGTAAGTAGCTTTCTAGCATGGTAGAGAGAGCCTACCTTTTTCGCAGCAGCCTTGGCAATGCTCTCAATGTATGTTTCAACTCATGTTTCGTTAGAACGTTAGGCCGAGGAGTTTAAAAGAAGTACTTTCAGGCAATGTGTTCTTGACCATTGCTATTGGTGGCAGAGAAAGTTTCTTGCAATTATTGAAGGAAACGACTTAGTCTTGGCAGCATTGAATGTAACCATCCATTTTTGTCCCCATTCCACTACAGAATGGAGGTTTTCCTCTAGTGTTTCTGCCATTTCCTTAGATATGTGTTCATTTGATTTCCCATCCTGTCTGTTATAGAGCGTGGTGTCATCAGCAAATATAGCCATAAGACACAATTTTATCAGGGAGGTCATTTATGAATATTAGGAATAAATGTCAAAAATACACCCGCATTTATATCATATTGTTTAGATGTACGACCATCGAGGACAACCTTGTTCTTCTCTTATTTAATAAGGATTTAATTACGTTATGTAATCTTCCAGTGATACCATATGATCTGGTTTTCCTGAGAAGACAATCGTGCCATGCCCTGTCAAAAGCCTTAAATATATCTAAGGCTATAGCTCTATCCTCCCCTGATTTGTCCAATGAATGGTATATACGTTCAGAGACTACAGTTAGGATATCTGCTGTGGAACTATCCTGCAGCTACTTTTATAAAAAAAAAAAAAAAAAACGACAAATACACCAAGCCTCAAAGGAAAAGAAAACGACAATAATCGCTCCTGATGATAATAGGAGCGCCGATAGAAAGCGCTTGAGAAGAATATGGCTAAGCAACAACTTTGGGGTGCCATTTTATACAATATACCAGCTGAAATAAAAAAGACCGCTCGGCGAACTGAAAAGATATCCAGAAAATTGTAAAAAAGAATAACGCTATCGTATTCAATCAGACGTGCTTGAATAATGACTTGCTGCCAAATTATATATATATATATATATATATATATATATATATGTGTGTGTGTGTGTGTGTGTGTGTGTGTGTGTTATAATATATTATTTTATATATATATATATACACTGTTTTATCAAATTTAAATAAACAAAATTACTATTGTATGCATATATATATATATATATATATATATATATATATATATATAATAAATTCCACAGCCAAACAACGTCGCAGCCCACAAGAGCCATGACAGTCAAAGAACCGGGAGTCCAAGACTCGAGTTTCGCCCTCATTTGAGCTCATCAGTTAGACACATCCGAACTCAGGATTCGAAACCCGGGTTCGGATGTGTCTAACTGATGAGCCCAAATAAGGGCGAAACTCGAGTCTTGGACTCCCGGTTCTTTGACTGTCATGGCTCTTGTGGGCTGCGACGTTGTTTGGTTGTGGAATTTATTATATACAATCTCTCACATTCTGAAAATCATATATATATATATATATATATATATATTATTTTATTCAATTTTAATAAACAAAATTAACATTTATTTAGCACTATTAAAAGCCTCGTAAAATTCAACGGTTTTTATATTTCAAGCTTGAAAAAAAATATATTTATACTAGCAGGATGACCCGACGTTGCCCGGGATCGAATAATGATCAACGAATGTTTCACACTCCCATATTTTTAATGTCATCAAAATCGATGAAATCTTCCAATTTATAATCAAATCGATTGATTTCCTACTCTAGTTGGGGACCCACCCCATTGCACCGGGAAGAAGTTCACATGCGTCTCGCGGTGACTTGGATTACAATACATTGTGATCTACATTGCACTGTAGAGAGCCTACTGTGTATTTTATAAAAGTATTTCCATGTATAACACTTGACTTGAAGTTTAAAATACAAATGTCAAGTATCATGATTCAATTGTGCTCTAAACAGAAATATTCTTTTCGAACGCTCCTCTGTCATTTCAAAGAAACTACGGGTGATGTTATATATTGATCCTTTCAGCTTGTGCGGAAATAAAACTTCTTAAATGCACTTGTGATGTTAGGTTGTGTAAGGTGTTAACTTTGGTAAAAATCGCCTGTTCCTTCTTTCATCGGATTATTTGGATTATCGATTATCGATACTTATCGAAGACATTCTGATAGAACATCTATGCACGAACACTGCAGAAAGTATATTTGTGTAAAATTTCATAAAATTCGACCTGGCCGTTTTCGAGTCTATGGGAAACGAACTCACAGACACAGTTCCTTATATATATATATATATATATATATATATATATATATATATATATATATATATATATATATAGGAGCAACGTGTATATATTAATATGGACAAAATAATGTCCTAAACCAATGAACGAATCATTATGAATTTTTGAACTTATATTCTGGGTAACACGCTTAGAAATATTTAGGGTTTCATATATATAAAGGTAGCTATTTTTGTGCGTTTATATATAGGTTCACTCTTAAACTATTTAACCGATCATTATCATTTTTAAACCAGAGCTTTTAGGTATACAGTTAAGTAAACAGGTTTAAATTTAAGCTATCTTGGTTGTATGTAAAGCAAAATATGTGGAATTGTATTGACAGGTATTACACATCAATTAGTAAATATTACACATCAATTAATAAATATTACACATCAATTAATAAATATTACACATCAATTAGTAAATATTACACATCAATTAATAAATATTACACAGCAAGTAGTAAATATTACACAGCAATTAGTAAATATTACACAGCAATTAGTAAATATTCCACAATTTCAGTTTCTTTTAGTAATTTAAAAATTTCTTTACGACTTCCTATTAAAAAAATAAATATTTTAGATTCATATTGAACTTTATCCATAGTCATTAGAAACCGATAAAGCAAGATTCACTAATCTAAATTTTTCTAAGGTTCTTTTTTTTTCTTCTTCCTTTGTAACGCTGGGTATGGGGCAGCCAAGCCAGCTGCCAATATTGCCCTGGTTTTTATTGAAACCAACCGAGAGCTCTTTTTAGTATCCTCGTTATTCCCTTAAGTGCAATTATCTTGATCTCTTTTGCACTGGGTTCACCAGGAATATTGACTTGAATTATGATGTGTACGGTTGGTGCAAAAATAATGTGGGTTTTTGACATAAAATTGAACGTCAAAAAACGACATTACTTTTGCACCCACCGAATAGATGATTAAAAATATTTATTGTTAATTTTAGTGAGGTCAAAGGGTAATGATATTTTGATTTTAAGACTTTTTCTTTATAACGATCTTACATTATGAAGTTTGATAATCAAGCAACCACTGACTCGAGATTTGACATAACGGGCATTAAGATTTGGAAAAAATATTCGGCCAAAAATTTGGCTGCCAAGGGGTCAAAGTTCAACGATGTGACCACTGAAAACTCCTTTGCCCGTTTTGGGTCTAAACACTTGAAATTTTAGATGTAGGTTACTTGGACACGGATTAAACTTCTAATTTAATTTGAGCCCAAAGTAATAAATATCAAAGAGTAAAAATTGGGGTCAAAGTTTAAAAAAATGATCTCTACGGTCTCTATCAAATTACTCAGCCAATTATTATATAAACATTTAGAATTTTACATAAAGTGTATTCAGACATAGCGCAAGCTTTTTAATCGGTTTTTGACCGAATATTTGGCCGCCAAAGGTTCAAATGTCAACAGATTTTACCTTTTCAGCCTCTAAAAAACTATTCAGCCAATTTTGGGTCTAAATATTTGAAATTTTACATAAAGGGTATTCAGGCATGCAATAAACTTTCGAATCTGGTTTTGATCGAAAACTTCTCTGCCAAGAGGTCAAAGTTGGAATAGTTAACCTTTGCAGACTCTACCAAACTCTTCCGCCAATATATATATATATATTTATATATATATATATATATATATATATATATATATATATATATATATATATATATATATATATATATATATATTTATATATATGCACATAGACTTATAAAGATAGATATATAGATATGAACCAAAACTAATGAACAGTACATGAACAGCAAAGCCGGGCTGAACTGCTTGTATTTTAAAAAACAAAATTGGTCATAACATTCAATCTTCTTGTAAGAAGTAGTTCGATTTGTAATGTTGACAAAGCAATTTAAATTAAAAATCCAAAATGAGCGTAATCCCATTAAAACCAGTTCTCAAACAATCAAGACAGAAAGATTTTTTTCAAGGAGTTAAAGATTTTTGTCAATTAGAGATGGAGCAACTGGTATAAGACGCTCCCATGACCAGCGAAAATTTTTGAACAACCTAATCACTGCATATCTTTTTTATTTACATTTTTATTTGACGTTTTTTTTTTCATTTATATTTTTTTTTGCGCCATTTCATGAACTTTTTGCACGACCTTCTATTGATATATGATTAGTTTTCGTATACTGCTTTTTCAATTCAGCGAAGACTAACAAAAAATTCATAGTTTCACTGTAATAATTATTTGCTAATATCTTCCCTTTGATGAAAACAAATGCTTTGAAACTCTTTATTTAACATTTCTTCTAGATAATCCTTTCGAACAATAAAATCTTGTAAATTATAATTTACTTTTTTAATCGTGCTCTTAATATATATATATATATATATGTATGTATGTATATGTGTATGTATATATTATGATTATATAACTATTTCATTTAGTCACATAACTTAATAACAGAAGAAGATAGAGCCGTAAATTTTCAGTATTTTCTCAATACTTAAGTAAAACTAGGTAGTAAGTCATGAAAATATATATGGCAATTAAGCTATACAGAATATTCCACGTTTAATCCTTACGAATTCTCACGAGGATGAAACGTGGAATATTGCGTGTAGCTTAATTGCCATATATATTTTCATAAGTTACTAATGTAAAGATATATATATATATGTATATATATATATTTGTGTGTGTGTGTGTGTGTGTGTGTGTGTGTGTGTGTGTGTGTGTGTGTGTGTGTGTGTGATATGCATGGTCAATTGGGGCAAGGAAATAATATGTTGTCAAATTCTTTAATAATTCAGAATTTGAGAAGTATGGACAAACTTTAACGGACTCTTCTAATATCTATATATCTCATATGTTTGCTCCAGATTTTGGAGAAATTATACTAAACTAAAATGAAACAAAACGTATACATATACATGGTGAGCCGAAAGTAGGTGGAGAGTAAAAAATATCTCTGTTATAGATCATGTGTACGTACAACTATATGTAATAAGGAGTATCTATTTGCTGTCACCCTATTTTGGCTCACTCCGTACACACAAACACACACACAAACACACACACATTATATATATATATTTATATATATATATATAACAAT
>NC_136487.1:153974664-153977164 GCF_053919585.1 Euprymna scolopes | reverse complement strand
CTCCTATGTTATATCTCCCCTCTTTTGGAAACAGGGTGAGATTATGAATATCTCCAGTATCAAGTAATCCTCATACACTGTGAAATTTACTTTATTTGTGAACACCAAAGAGGAGAGATATAACATATGAAAAATGTTTGGAATCAAGTCTCCCCTTGCTGTTATTTCAGATTATTTGAAACCATAGCTGTAAGTTTTAGTCTCTCCTCCATCAAGGCTATAGGTTTTGGAGAAATATCAGATATTTTGTAATTCACATGCAAAACTAGGAAAACGATTGTGATTAAAACATTGGTAAAGTTGCATGATCTTTCTAACCTAAAAGAAATATTTTAAAATTAACACTATATGTTTTCGAAGGTGCTGAAAACGAGAAAAAATGTGAAAAATTCCAGGAAGTAATTAGTTTCGAAGATATGAAGAAATTACACTTTCAAAAAGTTGGGGGATCTATATTAAAATAACATAAAATATACAATATTAAAAATAACATAAAAAATTTATATACAATATTAAAAGTAACATAAAAAAATTTGTATACAATATTAAAAATAACATAAAAAAATTATTAAAATATGAGAAAATTATCATCCACTTTATAGCCACTTTCTTTGGTGGGGAGGGGCGTCTGTTTTTTTTTTTTAAGGATGGTGTTTATTTAGTAATTGTTGCTTGACGTTTGAATTATGTATATATATGTATATATTTATATATGTATATATTTCATTTGAGGTTGCTATTTTTAAAAAGTAGAATAACCAATAAAATATAACGAAGTTAATACAAGAGTGCTCAATACGGTATTAGAGCAAGTTACTTTTTCAATTTGTCTTCATATAAGCAGTAATTTGTTGCTACACAGTCATGAGCATGTTTCGGTCTTCTAGTGTTCTAGAGACCTCTTCTGGCAACAAATGCTTATTTACGAAAGCGGAATTCAAAATCTTGTATATATATATATATATATATATATATATATATATATATATATATATATATATATAAACACACACTTTGAGGTTGCTATTGTCCATCAGTTTTTTTTTTTTTAACCTTTTCACCCCAAGAAGGCACATTGTCACTTTGATGTAGGGGGTTACTATTAGGGACACAGGCTACAGGGGTACTAGGTAGGAAGTTGGGAAGCAAGATGTCTGTTCACGTTACACTTGAACTTCTGCATGTCAGTACAGTTGGAGAAGTAGGAACATGACAGGAAGTTCCAAAATCTAGCGGTTCTGGGGAAGAAGAAACTACTGGAGTAGAAGGCTCTCTTCCATCTAGGGATTTCTACTGTGAAGGGGTGGGATTGTACTGCTTGTCGGATTTGTCGGGGGTAATTGCTTAGAGGGGGCACAAGTGCTTGCAGTTCGTCGGAACATACACCGTTAAAGTATTTGTAGAACAGGCAGAGGGATGCTACATTGCGTCCATGAGACAGAGGCTGAAGCTTGGATGATAGTTCAGGACCTATTAGGTTGGCGACTCTCATTTGAACCTTGTCTAGGAGTGAGAGACTAGTAGCAGATGCACCGGCCCAAATATGACAACAATACTTCATATATGGGCGAATGGTGGCCTTATAGATGTACAGGAACCAGTAACATATAACAGGCTTAATATAACAGTGCTCACTACGGAAGTAGAGCAAGTTACACTTTCAATTTGTTTTAACATGAGCAGTAATTACAGTTTACGTAAAGACAAATTGAAAGTACACACACACACACACACACACTCACACACACACACACACACACATACATATATATATATATATATATATATATATATATATATATATATATATATATTACAATCAACTTGACAGACCGGTTTTTGCCAGATAACCGAAGGATAGCAGCGTTAAGCCTGGCTAGTGCAACATGGTTGACCATCTGGAAAGGCTAGGCGCTGTATGTACCGGGCCGAATCATATAAATTCCCAGGTTAATATCTGGGGGCCCATTAATTAACTGAGAGAGATGCACCGGCAGTATTCGTTAAGATATGCATCTAGGGAAGGAAATTCTGATGTAAAAACCTGCGGTCTACTATATACATTGTCATCATATATATATATATATATATATATATATATATATATATATATATATATATATTTATGTGTGTGTGTGAATATTAGTCCACGCGCGAAACAGCAGGACACAAAATGTTTTAAATAAAAATAATAATAATAATAATAATAATAATAATAATAATAATAATAATAATAATAATAATAAAATAACAACAACAAAAACTTTCCCTGGCGAGGACTACTATTGACCGTAACCACTTATACAATCCTTTTGAAATTTTCATCTCTATTTTTCTCTTTATGTACTGAATATTTTTTAATGAAACCTATGTGAAATATGTTCCTTATTAAATTTTGAAGATGTTCTATTCTGAAAGAAGTTGAAATAATTTAATCTAAAAAATGTTATTTTGAAGTTTTTGTTAAAAAAATTCAGATTTTCTCATTATTCAGACCTGC
>NC_136487.1:153967164-153972164 GCF_053919585.1 Euprymna scolopes | reverse complement strand
CTCAAGTACCTTATGCCATAAAAACCAAAAGTTAGCTTGGAAAGGGAAAGGGAAATGAAAAAAATGTTTATTATCTTAAAAATACCTCACTCATCCTTTTACCGTATTTTATGACTCCCACCCAGGTTGCATGCTAACTTGATAAACGAAATAGGAAAATGTATTTGGTGGAAATATCACGTTCGACGGTAATTCTTGGCCTGAAGACGTAATCCCCCAACGCAGGTGATTACAGAAACATGTATGCACATATGTAGCCATTAATGTTTGTATAAATAAAATTAATATATATATTTTTTTTTTTTCCATAGGCTCTACCCATAAGCATATTAATTGATAATTACTCAGTAGGGGGTGCAAATGCTAAGCATTACGGGTCAGAATGTTGGCCTTAATTTACTTAAATTTTAATTTTGTTTTTATGCAAAGAGGATGAAAATGAGATGGAAATCCTTAGCGAAAATTCCAGTGATTCTGAATTTTATGGCATTTTCTGAATGGCTATGAGACATGATGAGTTGATAACTATTCCTAAAATTTTAGTTTATTTCCAATATTTTAAAGAGTCTTGTAGTTGTGTAGGGGTGGGGGGCATAATGGTGTTACAGCCTCCCATCTTATATTAGTAATTTGTATTGGATCAGCTTGAAAATAATTAGCATGAATTTAACAGTATTCCCTGCAGGCCAATTTCTTATTTAGTATCGCTTAAATATAAAACCTTATATTTTGAACATTTTATTTTTTTTTTTTAGTATCAATAGATTACGATCAAAAATAGAATAACGGTTCTAAACATAAAGTTTAGTGCCAGTTATATATGGCAGTCAAGCTACACAAAATATTCTGCGTTCCATTCTCGTTAGAATTCGACATGTTTATGTGATTAAATCAAGTAGTTATATATATATATATGTATATATATAATTATATTATATATCTATATATCTATATTATATTTAATATATATAAATATATATTATATATAATGTGTGTTATGTAATATATCTAATATAATCTATCTATCTATATATATAGCATATATAATATATATTATATATAATATATATATATTATATATAATATATATATACATTACATATAATATATGGTATATAATGTATCTCATACATATAATAAGAATCTTATAATAATATATATTATATATAAATGTATATATTACATAATATATCATATATACATCTTGTATATCTATAAATATATTATATGTTGTGTATATTATATATATATACACACACACACACACGCACACACACACACACACATTAACACACATATAATATATCTTCATATCTATATATATTTTTATATAAATATATACTCATATATTTTTTATGTATCGATATTCATATTAAAACCGTTTTCTTCTATCAATATTCATTTGCTTCCCCACGAAAGCAAAATCTGACAGGAGGTCATTTTTAATAGGGGGTAAAACCAGCTCACCGAAAAGATGGCAAACGGGGCACTCTGGTAGGGACCAAAAATAATAATTGTCTCGGTATAGAGGGCTTCCCCTTACAGGGACGAGGACAATTTAACCCAATGTGCAGCATCAGAACAAATACCGCATCCTGATCCCGAAGGCCAAGAAAGAAAAAAGACATTTATTTATTTACTTATTCAAAAAGAAAACATTATTTTATATGGGTCGTCGAATTGCATTTACAAGCTAATCTAGCTAATTTGTATATTTATTTAAGCATTCATTTTTACTAATTCCCTATTATTATTTTTTTTTTCGATATTCTTATGGGATGATCATCTTTTAATTAATCAATACGTGTAATTATATTCATGCAGATATTCTACATGGTTTATACTTGTGTAATATTTTCGAAAAATATTATAGTAAGCACAGACCTCTTTATATATATATATATATATATATATATATATATATATATATATATATATATATATATATATATATATTAAATCCCCGAAACAGTGTTTCATGGTAAACAACTGATGATCCCTTGAAAAAAAAAAAAAAAAAAAAATTGGTATTATAGTAAATTCGAGAGAGTTGATGCAGTGATTGCAGGTGATTAAATGACTTACTGACTAAGTGTTTTTTTTTTTTTAACGAATGATAAAAAGAAATTTTTTGTGTAGTTTCAAATGTTAAAAAAACTTCAAAGACTATATATGCGTACATATATTTGTTTTAAAAAATTTGCCTAAAAAACTCCTCTAATATTTTTGGTTCTAAAGCTATGAAAATTAAAATATAAGCATTCATGCGAAACTTTATATTTGGGTTTTATCACTGGAAAATGTGCGCAGAAGTGTGAAAATGAAACAATGGATGGCGTTACGGATATGCATGCGTAACGTAATAACTATTGGGTCATGTTTTAGTTTTTATCCTTAAATCAAACATTCTTCATAGTGCAAGCGTTAACGTCAAAGACAAAAGTAAATCGAAATCAAACCGTTTTAGTTTCGATTAACGTTGGTAGTGCACGAATCATTCATTTTTTTGTTTTTTACTTTTTAAATCATAACTATGCATACTAAGTCAAATATAATATAATGAGTACGAAATCGGCTATTATAAAAATATCATGTTTAAAATATCATATTTAAGCGTATTTTACGACCGGGAAATGCCGACCGGTCTGCTAGTGTCTGTGCAAATCTATACATTTGAACCCACACTTATTTTTCTGTGATGAAGAGATTTTGTTCAAAGGAAATCTTTTATAAAATAATTGTTAAGGATATATTGTCTATTTCAATATAACCATCGTTTCCGAAACGATCGTACAATCTATTAATTTTGTCTGTTTTTCATTTGCAACTGATTTTTAATTAAAAATTAGGAATAATTTTAATCCAAATGTATATATATATATGCAAAATTAATGTAGTTTTTATATAAATAGGGGAACGTGAAAAACGATATTATTTTTGCACCAAACTTACACACACCCACACACATACACACGCACATATATATATATATATACACACATATATATAAGCATATATATATATATGAGTATATATATAGATGTATATATATCAAAGTATATGTGTATATATAAGTATACATATATATATAAACATATATATAAGTATGTATATATATAATTATATATATATAAGTATATATATATGTGTATGTATGTGTATATATTTCAATTGTATATGTATGTATACATATGTATGTATATATACATATGTAGATATATATATATTATGTGGCTATATGTGTATGTATATATGTATATGTATGTATATATGCATGTATAAATATATGTGTGTGTTTGTTTGTATGCATATCTATATATATATGTGTATGTATATATGTATATATGTATATATGTATATATATGTTTTTGTATATATATGTATGTATGCATATATATGTATGTATACATATATGTATGTATATACATGTATGTAAAGAAATGTATATATATATATATTAGTATGTATATATTTATATATGTATGCATATATATGTATCTATATATATATATATGTATGTATGTATAAGTATGGATACATATATATGTATGTATGTGTTGTATATATATAAATATATAGATATTTATGTATGTACATAGTTTTGCATGTATATATATTTATGTGTGTATACATAAATGTGTGTATATATATGCATGTATATGTAAATGTATATATATGTATATATATGCATTTATATATAAATATGTTGATGTGTTTATATATGTATTTTTATATGTATGTAGTAATATGTATGTATATATATGTATATATATATGTATATATATGTATGCATTTATATATATGTACATACATGTATGCATATAAGTGCATGCACATATATAAGTATCCATTTATATGTATGTATGTATATAAAAATATGTATACATATGTGTATATGTATATATATGAATATATCTGCATGTATATAGATGTATTACTATAGATATTCATATATATATATATATATGTATATATATATATATGAATATAAATGTATGTCCATAAATATGTATGCATATATATATACATATATATATACGTATATGTACGTATATATATATATATATATATATATATATATATATAGAGAGAGAGAGAGAGAGAGAGAGAGGGAGAGAGATTTATACATATATGCGTGAATTTCTATGTACATGTATTTATATATATGTATATCCATGTGTATTCATGTATTTATATATATTTGTATACATATGTATATATATACATACATATATGTATATGTATATATATATATATATATGTAAGTACATATATGTTTATTTATATATTTGAAAAATCCTTTACATATATATATATATATATATATATATATATATATATATATATATATATATATATATATATATATATATATATATATATATGACTACTTACGGGTACGTAAACATAAATTTACATCTGAGTTAGTCCTGTATATATATATACACAGAAAGATAGAAAATTTAGTGTCTTGCTAGATAGATGAGTAGATTGGTAGATATACAAAATGATAGATCGATAGATATACAGGTTGATAGGCAGATAGATAGATAGGAGATTGAATAGGCAGGTAGTTAAAGCTGTAACTTTTGGTTTAATTAGTGAACTGAAAAAAGTATCTGATTTGAAAGCAATATATCCGCAAACAGAAATACGAGAAAAAAAACATAAGATTTACATATACTTACATCGTGTGTACATACATCGACATATGTGTGTGTGTGTGTGTGTGTGTGTGTGTGTGTGTGTGTGTGTGTGTGTGTGTGTGTGTGTGTGTGTGGTGTTTTTTTTTACAGTATTTTTATTATTGCATAATCCTCTGGTAACGGTAGTCCATGCAGACCGGCTTCGTTTTTTCCCCCTGTGTCGTAATACTTGCCGATGCTTACGCAAGATTAATGTTTCGGTTGGAGGGCGAGGGTCGATTTCTCCTGGGGGAGGGGGGGCAGGGTTATTGTAGGAGATATTTTGAGGAGAGGGAGGAGGTATTAATGGTTGTG
>NC_136487.1:153959664-153962164 GCF_053919585.1 Euprymna scolopes | reverse complement strand
CACACACACACACACACACACACACACACACACACACACACAAATATACACGGTGCTAGTTGGCCGTTGACCCAGAAAAAGAGTTCATTCGCCCTTTGGAAGGTCTTATTTTTAATCCTTCATATGTATGTATATGTATTTATGTATGTATATATATATTTATATGTGTATATGTATGTATATATATATGTATATATATATGTATATGTATATATTTATGTATATATATATATAATTGTATATATATATATGTATTTGTATATATGTATATATATGTATGGATATATATATATGTATGTATGTATGTATGTGTGTATGTATGTATATATTTATGTATGCATGTGTATGTATGTATGTATGTATATATATATATTTATATATGTATGTATATATGTATATGTGTATTTATATATGTATGTATGTGTGTATATATATTTATGTATGTATGGATATATATATATATTTATATATGTATGTATATGTGTATATGTATATGTATGTATATATTTATATATGCATATGTATGTATCTATGTATATATGTATTTATGTATGTATGTATATATGTATATGTATTTATATATGTATGTATATGTGTATATGTAAATTTATATATGTATGTATGTATGTATTTATATATGTATGTATATGTGTATGTATATATATATTTATATATGTATGTATATATGCATGTATATATATATTTATATATGTATGTATGTGTGTATGTATATATATATTTTATGTCAGGTCATGTCATATGCTACTGGTACCACATGCATACATACATACATATATACACACACACAGATATATATATATATATATATATATATATATATATATACTAGCAAATGTACTCGTCGTTGACTGGGTTCAAAAGCAGCCTACAGAAAATGGACTCTGATTTATGAAAGTATGATAGTTTATGAAAACGAAGGGGTTTAAAGAGATAGCTTCGAATTTGGGGTTATCAAAACAAAAGTAAAATATGATGAAAGTAAAAATAAAATAGATAAACCCCATAATTTATTATACCATACCTGTTCACACTGGAACACTTATCACAATATTCTGTGGATCTATATTAAAAAACCTTGTTAAACTTTGTGACATATTTCCATTTTAGTAAGGTCAGGTGCGAACGAACACCCCATAATTTTATTATACTATATTTCTTCAAACTGAAACATAATTATCAAAGTATACTTACGCAGATACATATGAAAAGTCTTTATTGAAGTTTGTGCCTATTTCCATTCTATGGAGGCCAGGCGCGAACGCAGACCTCACAATTTTATTATACCATCCCTATTTTTAGTTAAAACATACTCATCAAAGTATTTTTATGTACATCTATATCAAAAACACTTACAAACCTTTTTTTTTTAATTTTTTAATTTTTTATTTTCATGCGTTGTGGACCGGGCACGTACGCAGACCCCACAAGTTCAATGAATCATTATCATGTCATGTGCTCAGTTTTCTATAATAGTCAACCATATGGGAGGCAAGTTCACAAAATACTTGCAAATATACTCGGTTGACCAAGTTTAAGGTATACACAATTGTACTTAAGGAAACTTTTGGAATTTTAAGAAAAAATCTTTTGGATTGAATGTATAAGACACCGGGTCAATGTCCGGGATCCAGTAGAATACCCCATAACTACATAGAACAATATATGAAAAATTTTAAAAGCCCATACGCAAACACTCACATGCACCCATACACACACACACACACACACACACACACACACATATATATATACCTACTTCATTTACTCACATAAAATTAATATACGAAAGTATAAATTTATGCGTAAACTTTAAGAATTTACTTCAAAAGTGCTCAATACGTAGGTAGAGCTAGTTAGTAATTTATGAAATACATATGGCAATTAAGCTATGCTGAATATTCCGCGTTTCATCCAGTCTAGGACTTTTCAGGCTAACTCGCCATATATATTTTATAACTTACTATATATATATATATATATATATATAGATAGATAGATAGATAGATAGATAGATAGATGTTTTTATTTGTTTTTGTTAGCGATACTTTCTTGAATGAATTTAAGTATTTATACGAAAGTGCATTTTTACCTAAATGCTTGTTGGGAATAATTTTCCAATTGACCAATCTGGTACCTCCTTAATCTCGCTAGATATCAGCCACTCTGATGAGTCCTAGACGACGAAACACGTGTCAGTGATAATTATATGTAAAAAAAATTATATATATATATATATATATATGTATATTCTAAGAGAAAGAGAGATCCAATGTAAGTGCTATTGAATGTAAATTTTATATGTAATCACAGACTTGGAAAAGAACATTGCCAATGTAAAATGATTCTTAAAAACTTAACGGATATACTCAGTGTTTTAAGTGCAAGAAAGGCACAAACAATTGCACCTAAGGAAATAGAAAGAGTCTTACAAATGTTCTCTCGTTGACAATCTCTGAAAAAGTGTATGAACATCTGCCAT